>NW_027331938.1:6945229-7035059 GCF_048418815.1 Hemitrygon akajei | reverse complement strand
GTAGAACCGATTAGAGATAAAAGTGGGAAGATGTGCCTGGAGGCTGTGGAAGTGAGTGAGATCCTCAATGAATACTTCTCTTCGGTATTCACCAATGAGGGAACTTGATGACGATGAGGACAATATGAGTGAGGTTGATGTTCTGGAGCATGTTGATATTAAGGGAGAGGAGGTGTTGGAGTTGTTAGGACGGATAAGTCCCCGGGGCCTGCCGGAATATTCCCCAGGCTGCTCCACGAGGCAAGGGAAGAGATTGCTGAACCTCTGGCTAGGATCTTTATGTTCTCGTTGTCCACGGGAATGGTACGGGAGGATTGGAGGGAGGCGAATGCTGTCCCCTTGTTCAAAAAAGGTAGTAGGGATAGTCCAGGTAATTATAGATCAGTGAGCCTTACATCTGTGGTGGGAAAGCTGTTGGAAAAGATTCTTAGAGATAGGATCTATGGGCATTTAGAGAATCATAGTCTGATCAGGGACAGTCAGCATGGCTTTGTGAAGGGCAGATCGTGCCTAACAAGCCTGATAGAGTTCTTTGAGGAGGTGACCAGGCCTATAGATGAGGCTAGTGCAGTGGATGTGATCTACATGGATTTTAGTAAGGCATTTGACGAGGTTCCACATGGCAGGCTTATTCAGATAGTCAGAAGGCATAGGATCCAGGGAAGTTTGGCCAGGTGGATTCAGAATAGGCTTGCCTGCAGAAGGCAGATGGTCATGGTGGAGGTAGAACATTCAGATTGGAGGATTGCGACTAGTGGTGACCCGCAAGGATCTGTTCTGGGACCTCTTATTTTTGTGATTTTTATTGACGACATGGATGTGGGGATAGAAGGGTGGGTTGGCAAGTTTGCAGATGACACAAAGGTTGGTGGTGTTGTAGACAGTGTAGAGGATTGTCGAAGATTGCAGAGAGACATTGATAGGATGCAGAAGTGGGCTGAGAAGTGGCAGATGGAATTCAACCCGGAGAAGTGTGAGGTGGTACACTTCGGAAGGACAAACTCCAAGGCAAAGTACAAAGTAAATGGCAGGATAGTTGGTAGTGTGGAGGAGCAGAGCGATCTGGGGATACATGACCACAGATCCCTGAAAGTTGCCTCACATGTAGATAGGGTAGTTAAGAAAGCTTATGGGGTGTTAGCCTTCATAAGTCAAGGGATAGAGTTTAAGAGACGCGATGCAATGATGCAGCTCTATAAACTCTAGTTAAGCCACACTTGGAGTACTGCGTCCAGTTCTGGTCACCTCACTATAGGAAGGATATGGAAGCATTGGAAAGGGTACAGAGGAGATTTACCAGGATTCTGCCTGGTTTAGAGAGTATGGATTATGATCAGAGATGAAGGGAGCTAGGGCTTTACTCTTTGTAAAGAAGGAGGATGAGAGGAGACATGATAGAGGTGTACAAGATATTAAGAGGAATAGACAGAGTGGACAGCCAGCGCCTCTTCCCCAGGGCAGCACTGCTCAGTACAAGAGGACATGGCTTTAAGGTAAGGGGAGGGAAGTTCAAGGGGGATATTAGAGGAAAGTTTTTCACTCAGAGAGTGGTTGGTGCGTGGAATGCACTGCCTGAGTCAGTGTTGGAGGCAGATACACTAGTGAAGTTTAAGAGACTACTAGACAGGCATATGGAGGAATTTAAGGTGGGGGGTTATATGGCAGGCAGGGTTTGAGGGTCGGCACAACATTGTGGGCCGAAGGGCCTGTAATGTGCTGTACCATTCTATGTTTTATGGAACATATAGAAATTAAAGAGGAGGAGGTGCTTACTGCCTTACAGTAAATAAAGGTAAATAAATCCCCCAGGCCTGTCATGATATTTTCTCGGACCTTGAGAGAGACTAGTGTAGAAATTGCAGGGGTCCTGGCAGAAATATTTAAAATGTATTTCGCCACAATTGCGCTGCCAGAGGATTGGAGGGAAGCTCATGTTGTTCTGTTGTTTGAAAAAGGCTCCAAAAGTACACCAGGTAATTACTGGCCAGTGAGCCTGACATCGGTATTAGGTAAATTATTGGAAGGTGTTCGGATATACAAGGATTTGGACAACCAAGGGCTGATTAAAGTCAGTCAGCATGGCTTTGTTCATGGCAGATCGTGTTTAATGAATCCTGTAGTGTTTTTTGAGGATGTTACCAAGAATGCACATGAAGGAAAGGCTATGGATGTTGTCTACATGAACTTTAGTAAGGCTTTTGACAAGGTCCCACATGGGAGGTGAGTTCAGAAGGTTCAGACAGTAGCTATCCATGGAGAGGTTGTAGATTGGATTCGAAATTGGCTGTGTGTGAGAAGAGAGAGAGTGGTAGTGGATCATTGCTTCTCAGACTGGAGGCCTGTGACTAGTGGTGTGTCTCAGGGATCTGTGCTGGGACCATTGTTGTTTGTTGTCTATATCAATGATCTAGATGATAATGTGATAAATTGGATCAGCAAGTTTGCTGATGACACTAAGATTGGAGGCGTTGTGGACAGCGAGGAAGGCTTTCAACGCTTGCAGAGGGATCTGGACCAACTGGCAACATGGGCCAGAAAATGGCAGATGGAATTTAATGCAGGCAAGTGTGAGGTGTTCCATTTTGTAAGGACAAATCAAGGTAGGACATACACAGTAAATGGTAGGGCACTGAGGAGTGCGCAGGAAGAAAGGGATCTGGGAGTTCAGATACATAATTCCCTGAACGTGGCGTCACAGGGAGACAGGGTTGTAAAGAAGGTTTTTGGCATCCTGGCATTCATAAATCAAAGTTGAGTGTAGGAGTTGGAATGTTATGGTGAGGTTGTATAAGACATTGGTGAGGCCAAATTTGGAGTATTGTGTGCAGTTCCGGTCACTGAACTATAGGACGGATATCAGTAAGACTGAAAGTGTGCGGAAAAGATCTGCGAGGATGTTGCCGGCTCTTCAGGAGTTGAGTTACAAGGAAAGGTTGAACAGGTTAGGACTTTGTTCCTTGGAGCGCAGAAGAATGAGGGGAGATTTGATAGAAGTTTACACAATTACGAGGGTATAGACAGGGTAGATGCGAATGGGCTCTTTCCACACAGATTAGGAGAGATAAATTACAAAAGGACTTTGCTTCAGGGTGAAAGGGGAAAGGTTTAGGGGGAACGTCTTCACTCAGAGAGTTGTGAGAGTGTGGAACGAGCTGCCATCTGATGTGGAAAATGCGGACACACTCTTAAGTTTTAAGAATAAATCTGATAGATGCATGGATGGGAGAGGTCTGGAGGGTTATGGACTGGGTGGAGGTCAATGGGACTAGCGGAATAAAGTTTTGGCACAGAGCAGAAGGGCTGAATGACGTGTTTTCTGTGCTGTAGTGTTATATGATTCTGCAATTCTATGAAGGAATATGGGGAGGTCAGTTCCCACAGGAAGAAGGGGGATGGGGTAGAGAGATCCCACAGGAGGAAGGGGGATGGGGAAGAGAGATCCCACAGGAGGAAGGGGGATGGGAAAGAGAGATCCCACAGGAGGAAGGGGGATGGGGAAGAGAGATCCCACAGGAGGAAGGGGGATGGGAAAGAGAGATCCCACAGGAGGAAGGGGGATGGGGTAGAGAGATCCCACAGGAGGAAGGGGGATGGGGTAGAGCGATCCGACTGGAGGAAGGGAATTCGGAAGAGAGAACCTACAGGAGGAAGGGGAATGTGGAAGTGAGATCCCACAGGAGGAAGGGGGATGGGGTAGAGAGATCCGAAAGGAGGAAGGGGGATGGGGAAGAGAGATCCCACAGCAGGAAGGGGGATGGGGTAGAGAGATCCCACAGGAGGATGGGGTATGGGAAAGAGAGATCCCACAGGAGGAAGGGGGATGGGGTAGAGAGATCCGACAGGCGGAAGGGGGATGGGGAAGATAGATCCCACAGGATGAAAGGGGAATGGGAAGAGATATCACTGGAGGGAAGGGAATTGGGAAGAGAGATCCCACAGGAGGAAGGGGAATGGGGAGGAGAGATCCAACAGGAGGGAGGGTGATGGGGAAGTGAGATCCCACAGGATGAAGGGGGTTTGCGAAGAGAGATCCCATAGGCGGATGGGGGATCGGGAAAAGGGGTCTGACAGGAGGAAGGGGGGATGGGAAGGGATAACACTGGAGGGAAGGGAATGGGGAAGAGAGATCCCGCAAGAAGAGGGGTGGGGAAAAGACATCCCACAGGAGGATGAGGAAAGAGTAATAGAGAGCCGACAGGAGGAATGGGGATGGGGACGAGATCCCTAAGAATCGAAGGGGGATTGGGATAAAAAGTCCCACAGGAGGATTCCAAGGGTAAACGATAATCCTACAAGACGAGAGGATGCAGAAAATTTTTGTACGTGTGTGTTGGGTCTGAACAGAGACCCAGAGGAGATGCGGCCTCGCTCTCTGTGTATCTGGTAGTGAGCAAAGTCACACACTGTCAAGGGCAGGGGAGGACAATCTCACAATGGTATTTCTTTCCTTCTCACTGGGACAGTCTGCTGACGGTCTCTTGTCCCTCACCGGGAAGAGGGTGTGAATCTCTGACCCACCTGCTGCAGTCAGTGTCGGTCTGGGTGTCAGTAACAGTGAGAAGGAACATTGTCAATGGACGTGTCACAGGCAGCGAGAAACATGGCCATTCCTGTGATTTACTACCATTAAACCAATGGTCGTTGTTCACTGATCTGACGAAGTTTTCAACATCCCTTCACAAGGAACCACGGAACCCTCCCGTCCTTGGGGAATTACTGACCGATCCCCTGGGCATTTGTCACAATTCTTCACAATCTGATTTATCACAGTTTAACCCAAATCCCTTTACATTGAAATGACACAATAGAACAGTTTCACAGTTCAGAGTGAGAGATAAATCAAGTTACCTCAACTCCTGGCACTTGTGCAGCCTGGGTCCCAGTCGCTGGATTCCTTCACTCTGAATGTGGCAGTCCTCCAGGTCGAGGTGTTTTATTGTATCACAGAGTCCGATGACATGAGACAGGACCGCGCAGTCAATCGGGTTCAACGTCATTCCATGGAATGAAAGTGTTTCCACAGATCCCAGTGCGGCCTGAGCCAGTCCACTATTCCGAGACTCAAACAGGTAGTGCAATGTGTTCAGGAGGCTCCTTTTATCAGCTTCACTCTCTGTGTTTCCACTCTTGCGTTTAACCTCCTCCTTCACCCAGTCAATCACCCGGCAGGTTGTTTCATGATGAAATGGACCCAGAAACTCCACCAGGCCCCGAGCTGTCACTGGGGAGGAGAGACCAGCAACAAAACGGAGAAATACCTCAAATCGCCCATCTGTTGTGTTGTGGGCATCAGTGAGGAATTTCAGGATATCCCCGGGTTGTGGATTCAGGAATTGTGCGACGGCAGCTACAAACTCTTGGATGGTGAGGTGTGGGAATGTGTACACCACGCTCCAGGCAGAATCCTCTCTCTCCAAAAGCTCCATCAGGAACCCGGACAGGAACTGGGAAGGCTGCAGGTTGTAGTTGATCAAATCTCCATCTGTAAATATTATCTTCCTCTGGGACACTCCTTTGAAGGCCATCTGCCCAACCCTGAGTAACACATCACGGGGTCTCTCAATCTCACGGCCGTGGTTTTTCAGGTTGTTATAAATATAGTAGCAATATAGTTGGGTGATGGTCTTGGGAACTCGCAGCGGGTCACTGACTCCTTTTGTGAAGAAGGGGCCCAGTGCCAGAGCGAGGATCCAGCAGTAGGAGGGGTTGTAGCTCATGGTGTACAGGATCTCGTTCTCCTTCACGTGTTTGAAAACAGCTTCCGCCACCATCTGATCTTCAAAATGTTTGAAGAAGTATTCCTTCCGTTTCTCACCAAAGAATCCCAGGATTTCAGCCCGGACACTGATCTCTGCTTTTTCCAATAAATGTAACGCAGTGGGGCGGGTGGTCACCAGCACTGAACACCCTGGGAGTAGCTTCTGCTGGATTAAACTGTACACAATGTCAGACACCTTGCACTTGAATTCAGGATCAGTGCATGTGGAGTGAGCTTCTGTGTCTCTCCGACTGTCAGCAAAATCAATTTTGTCATTGAATTCATCCAAACCATCGAATATAAACAGTAATCCCTCTGCGTTCTTCCAGACTTCTCTCAGGATATTCCCAAAGTAAGGATACTGATCCAGAATCAGTTCCTTCAGGTTTATTCGACAGTTAATACTGTTTAAATCTCGGAATTTGAAACTGAAGACAAACTGGAATTGTTGGTATATTTTCCCCATGGCCCAGTCATAAACAATCTTTTGTACCATCGTTGTTTTCCCGATTCCCGGGACTCCGGCCACTGCTGCTGAACTCCCAGATTTGGATTTACTCCGGGAAAAGCTGCTCTGGAATAACTGATCAGTACGGATTTTTTCCAGCTGTCTGCGGAGTTGTTTCTCTCTATAATCCTCATGGTCTCTGCCTCTTGCCAGCAGCTCATGTTCCACCAGTGTCCGATCTCGAACAGTAGAAATGACCGTGAGCTCAGCGTATCGTTCAAGCAGCTGGAAAAACTTCACCTTCTCCGTCATCAGGATCGTGTTCACTCTCAGTTTTTCAGTTTGTGCCCGCAGAGTCTCCTTGTGTTTCTGTTGAACATCTTCCATGGGAACAGAGAACATATTCAAAACGTTAAATGGCTCATCTGACAAAGAACTTTATAACGGTGTTTCAGCATTCAGTGTTTGAGATTACATGAATAAATTCAATGCTTCCATGGATATTAGGACAGAAAGTAAAATTCTGTTCACAGACACTGAACTGACAGCAATGGATGTCCCTGAAAATGTCCAATCCTCATTTTCTGGTTCTAGTTATTTGTGAAGGTGAACATTCATCTGATTGCACTTTCTGAGGAAGCTTAAACAAGCATCACTCCCCACTAACATCTTAACTACATTCTACAGAGGCGTGGTTGAGAGTGTGCTGACCTTTTGCATCACAACCTGGTACTCCAGCTGCAGTGCTGCCGACAACAAAGCCTTGCAGGGGGTGGTTAGGGGAGCAGAGAAGTTTATTGGGGTCTCCCTACCTTCCGTCCAAGACCTCTTTCAACATCGATGCCTCCAGAAGACACGGTACATCATTAAAAACCCCTCACACCCTCTCCATGAACTGTTTGTTCTTCTGCCATCAGGCAAACGTTACAGGAGCATCAAAACTAAAACCACAAGGCTACTAAACAGCTTCCTCCCACAGGCAGTCAGACTGCTAAATAGCTGCTCTACCTGACTCTGCTTTGGACACTTTTAACTTGCACCGGGCACTTACAACTTGATTTAAAGCGACATGTGGCTGTTGTGTTTTATTATTTATTGTTGTGTTTATTATTTAGTGTTGCGTTTGTTATGTTATGATTGCACTGCTCCTGGGAAACGCTGTCTCATTCTACCCTGCAGATCTGATGTACGGTTGGAATGCAATCAAGTTTTTGAATCTTGAATATCCTATTGCAGTCCTGACTGCACTCCCGTTACAACAACATTTCACTATATTTAAAGCCTTGTTTGCCTCATTAACAGAGGATGTTAATGTTGATCTGGTGTGGAACTATGGAGAGCAGGACACTGTGCATTTTGGCCAATCTGCACACTGGGGAGTCACAGGTGTCCACTGCTCTTGCATCAAAACAGGAGCAGAATACGTGGGAAATACTCAAGTCGGGCAGTGTCTGGGGGAAATTCACAGTGAAGTTGCGGATCGATAACCCATCGGAATGACAGGAATGAAAATGGGTAGTTTTCAATCGCAGTGATGGAGGATTGGTGGAAAGGTGGAATCTGTGTGAATGGAAGAAGCCACAAGCGTCTGTCTCAGTGATGTACATCGTGTCTGTGGGAGAGGGTGGTGAAGTCTTGGCAACTGCTACTCATCAGTCTTGCTGTGGGGGTGTGGGGCGCTGTCTAATGAGGCCTCCGTCTGTCAGAGTCGACCATGGATGTCCTGCCCCTGCCAGCCGGGACACTCCGATATGGAGAGGAAGCTTCTGCCGATGTAGCAAGCTCCCTCTCTCCATGCATCTGATGTACACAAAGGAACGGCAGAGACTGACACAGCTTGGCACCAGAGGTGTCGCAGGAGATGCCAGTCTGCGTTGAACACCATTTAACACTGACTCAGGGACTCCAGCTCCAGGCTTTTCCCACTGGGTTTACTCCCAAACTCTTCCCCATGAGGGGTTACAGTTACAAGGCAGTGGAGTTTTGAGATCAGAGTTTTCTTGTTCCTGGATGAGCTGCCAATCACGGCTGATGAGCCCCATCTGCCCAAAGCAACAGGTTGTAAGGCACCAGTAACCCACCTCTGCCCCTTCTCCTGTCGGAAGAAACGCTTCCACCGGGATTAGTGGCTAAACCGCACGTGAAGGCCAAGAGCTGGACAGAGGCTACTCGCCACTGGGAGCATTTAATAGGTCGTGGCAGCTCATCCGCACTGTAACCCCCCCCCCCCCCCCCCGGTTATAACAATCTTAAGCAACCAAGGGGCGCTGTATTATTGACAATGAATCGGTAAATTGGTTTATTATTGTGACATGCACCACTGTAAAATGGAAAACTTTTCTGCATGCGATCCAAATAGATCATTACATCACATCGGTGCAATGAGGTTGTACAAGGAAAAATGGAACAGAATAGTTCAGGGAAACAGTGTTTCAGTTGCCGAGAAAATGCAGTGCAGGCAGACGATAAGGTAGAAGGCCAAAGGATCATTGGGAGGTCAGCGTTGAGTTTTTTTGGGACTATGTTCCTAAACTGTAGAATTCAACACCTTAAACTACAGTACTGTGCAGAAGTCTGAGGTGTATATTAGGACTGACACATTTTGTCTTTTATTTTCTAGTTTGCACTTTATCTCGTTGTGATGCGGTTTGAATGGCATCGTCTGGATGAAAGGTGCTTTATAAATAAGTCATTATTATTATTATTATTATTTATTATTATTATTATTATTATTATTATTATTATTATTATTATTATTATTATTATTATTATTATTATTATTATCGTAGCCTAAACTGGTAAAACTTGAGGTACAGGCATAGATAGCCAAGCACACTCATGTCTCAATTGATAGGAGATTTCAGACTTTTCTCGTGGTGTATAGTGTTATGGGTTTTCGAAGATTTACAAAAGTATCGCCGTGTGGGCCTAATTTATTAATACTATTCTGTAAAGCCTTTAGGATGATACCAGCTATCGATATTACGATTGGGATAAATAATACCCTGTTCGTGTTCCATAGTCTTTCATTTTGCCCTTTCAATTCAACATATTTCTGGTTTTTTTTTACTAATTCATTTCTGTAAGTTATGTGTGTTTGGAATGGCTATATATATTTAAAAAGTTGCTTTTGCTTGTTTATCCTATAAAATTACATCCGAACGCAAATCATGTATTATCCTATCTGAAATAATGATCGGACGCAGTATGATATGAAGGACTCTAACTCTAAAAGTGGAAGAGTCTTGTACGTTTAGTAAATTATGGTGCTTTCCATCAGTTGTAGTTTAAGCAATGTTTTTGTGAATGTTGTCTGCCATTTTATTGTGGTTGTGCAAGTAATGAGATTCAGTTGAACTACTGCAGGATCTTGTAAAGTCGGATTGTTTGTAGTTTCTCTTATAATTTTCAGCATATATCGTCCTGGACCTATTAGCCGTTTATTCTGTATTATTGATAACTACATGTGTCAACAACCTTGTCCTGTATTGTTACAATGATCCCTTCTGTTTCTGGGAAGAAGTCTCCAACTCTGAGCCAGGGGCTCGACGCTTCCATGTCGACATCTATGTCAATAGAGCTAATTGTGGATTTCAGAAAAGGCGAGATGAGGGAACACGACACACCAGTCCTCACAGAGGGATCAGATGTGGAAAGAGTGAGCAATTCCAAATTCCTGGCTGTCAATATCTCCGAGTATTTAACCTGGACCCAATATATCGATGCAGCTACAAAGAAGGCACAACACTGGCTATATTTCATCAGGAGTTTCCAACATCACTTGAATATTTCTACAGATGTAACTTGCAGAGCATTGGAACTGGCTGCGTCACCGTCTGGTTCACGAGGAACGGAGTAAGGCGCACACTCAACGATTCAGGAGCAACTTCTCCTCTACCATGCAGTTTCCGAATGGACATTGAACCCATCGATACTGCCTCACTAATCTCTTTTTAAATTTCTATTTCTGCACTACTTATTTAGTTTAATATTTCATATAATCACACAGACATGCACAGCTATATATGTTCAACTTCCAGGCCCTGAAGCCACTTTGCTGCTCAGCCAGATCCACCGTCTGACAGGTCACATGTCTCGCATGGATAACTCCAGGTTACCGAAAGCAGTACTCTACGGAGAACTCTCTCAGGGCACTATATGTTGTACAGTGTGTATGTATATTACACACACACTCACACACACACACACACACACACACACACACACACACACACACACACACACACACACACACACACACACACACACACACACACACACACACACACACACACACACACACCTATTTGGGAAGAGAACAGGGTTTAGGGTATGTTTCATGATCATTAATGCTTGGTGGAACCCCGGAATGTCCATGCCCTCAAACCCTTTTGTTCCCCGGATCTGGAGTACCTGGTGCTGCTGTGTAAACCTTTCCGGCTGCCAAGGGAGTTCCCGGCTGTTATTATCACAGCTGTGTAATAATAACATCCCCCATTTGTGTGTTATTGTCACAGAGGGGAGATGAGTTCCTTCAGCAATCGGCCAGGACTTCCCAAACAACAAAATTTTTATCAACAGTTCTGTGTGAACAGCACTTGCCGTGTGACCGACTGCTTACATTGCCGGTGATCAGCAGGAGCTCAAGAAATTTAGCTCCGATCTGTGCAAAGTCATCCAGGCAGCGAAACGACAATACAGAGATCGTATTCAGGCACAGCTCTCCACCAACAACACACACAGCTTATGGCAATCTCTGCACCCCAATGCAGACTTCAGAGCTAAGTGCAGTGGTGCTGCCAACATCGCTGCCTGTCTCACAGAGGATCTAAGTCTCTTTACGCTCGGTTCGATATCGCCAACACTGAGACCCCGAGGAGAGCCGACAAAGCGACCTGCACATTGACATCTCTGAGGCTGAAGTTCACAGGTGTTTCCAACAAGTGGGCATTCGCAAGCCTGCGGGACCGGACGGCGTCCCAGGGCGGGTACTCTGGATGCGCGCGGCACAACTGGCAGGTGTACTTACGGATATTTTTAATCTCACCCTCTCCCAATGTAGAGTTCCCTCCTGCTTCAAATCATCCACCATTGTTCCTGTACCTGAAACAACTAAGGCAACATGCCTGAACGTCTGGCGTCCTGTCACACTCACCTCAATAATAAGCAAATGCTTTGAGAGACTGGTCAAGAACTGCATCTGCAGCTTGTTACCACCCACACTGGACCCCCTACAATTCACCTACCGACACAACCGATCAACAGATGACACAATAGCCACTGCTCTGCACACCTCCTTACACATCTGGAGAAGAGGGATGCTTATGTGAGAATGATGTTATTAGACTACAGTTCAGCATTCAATGCCATCATTCCCTCCAGGCTTGACAGGAAGCTCAGAGACCTCGGCCTTCACCCTGCCTTGTGCAGCTGGGTCCTGAATTTCCTGTCAGATCTCCAGCAAGTGGTAAGAGTGGGCTCCCTCACCTCTGCCCCTCTGACCCTCAACACAGGAGCCCCTCAGGGCTGTGTCCTAAGCTCCCTCCTTTACTCTCTTTATGGGCATGAATGTGTCGCTACACACAGCTCCAAGCTGCTAATTAAATTTGCTGAGGATACTATATTTATTGGCCAAATCTCAAATAATAACGAGGCAGCCGACACAGAAGAAGTCACCACCCAGACACAGTGGTGACAAGAAAACAACTTCTCCCTCAATGTCGCAAAAACAAAGGAGCTGGATGCAATGTTGCAAAGACAAGAGGAATGGAGACAGGCTAACCCCTATTGACATCAATGGATCTGGGGTTAAGAGAGTGAACAGCTTTAAGTTCCTCGGCATTCACATCACTGAGGACCTCACGTGGTCTGTACACATCAATTGTGTGGTGAAAAAAGGCACAACAGCACCTCTTTCACCTCAGATAGAACCATAGAACATTACAGCACAGAAACAGGCCTTTTGGCCCTTCTTGGCTGTGCCGAGCTATTTTTCTGCCTAGTCCCATTGACCTGCACCTGGCCCAAATCCCTCCATACAGCTCTCATCCATATACCTGTCCAAGTTTTTCTTAAATGTCAAAGTGATCCCACATTCACCACTTCATCTGGCAGCTCATTCCACACTCCCACCACTCTCCGTGTGCAGAACACCCCCAATGTTCCATTTAATGTTTCCCCCTTCACCCTTAACCCATGTCCTCTGATTTCTTTTCTCACCTAGCCTCAGTTGAAAAAGTCTGCTTGTATTCCCTCTATCTATACTCATCATAATTTTATACACCTCTATCAAATCATATAACCATATGTAACCATATAACAATCACAGCACGGAAACAGGCCATTCCGGCCCTCCTAGTCCGTGCTGAACTCTTAATCTCACCTAGTCCCACCTACCCGCACTCAGCCCATAACCCTCCACTCCTTTCCTATCCATATACCTATCCAATTTTACCTTAAATGACACAACTGAACTGGCCTCTACTACTTCTACAGGAAGCTCATTCCACACAACTATCACTCTCTGAGTAAAGAAATACCCCCTCGTGTTTCCCTTAAACTTTTGCCCCCTAACTCTCAAATCATGTCCTCTCGTTTGAATCTCCCCTACTCTCAATGGAAACAGCCTATTCACGTCAACTCTATCTATCCCTCTCAACATTTTAAATACCTCGATCAAATCCCCCCTCAACCTTCTACGCTCCAATGAATAGAGACCTAACTTGTTCAACCTTTCTCTGTAACTTAAGTGCTGAAACCCAGGTAACATCCTAGTAAATCACCTCTCATTCTCCTATATGCAAAGGGATAAAGTCCTAACCTATTCAAACTTACCCTGTAACTCAGTTTCTCAAGTCCCGGCAACATCTTTGTAAAACTTCTCTGCACTCTTTCAAACTTATTAATATCCTTCCTGTAATTAGGTGACCAAAACTGCATACAATACTCCAAATTCGGTCTCACCAATGTCTTATACAACCTCACCATTACACTCCAACACTTATACTCAGTACTTTGATTTATAAAGGCCAATTTACCAAAAGCTCTCTTTCCGACCCTATCTACTTGTGACGCCACTTTTAGGGAATTATGTATCTATACTCCCAGATCCCTCTGTTCTACTGCCCTCCTCAGTGTCCTACCATTTACCTTGTATGTTCTAACTTGCTTTGACCTACTGAAGTGCAATACCTCACACGTGTCCACATTAAACTCCATCTGTGGTTTTTCAGTCCATTCCTCCAACTGGTCCAAATCCCTCTGCAAGCTTTGAAAACCTTCCTCACTGTCCACTACACCTCCAGTCTCTGTATCATCAGCAAATTTGCTGATCCAATTTGCCTAATTCTCATCCAGATCATTGAGATAGATGACAAATAGCAATGGACCCAGCACTGATCCCCGTGGCACATCACTAGTCACAGGCCTCCACTGAGAGTAGCAATCCTCCACTACCACTCTCTGGCTTCTTCCATTGAGCCAATGGCTAATCCAATTTACTACCTCTCCATGTATATCTAGCGACTGAATCTTCCTAACTAACCTCCCATGCGGGACCTTGCCGAAAGCCTTACTGAACTTCCTCGATAAACTCTAATAGATTGGTTAAACATGACCTACCACGCACAAAGCCATACTGACTTTTTCTAATAAGTCCCTGTCTATCCAAATACCTGGAGATCCTATCTCTTAGTATTCCTTCCTATAATTTACCTACTACCGATGTCAAACTTACCGGCCTATAATTTCACGGCTTACTTTTTGAGCCTTTTTTAAACAACGGAACTACATGAGCTATCCTCCAATCCTTTGGCACCTGACCCATGGATTTCGACATTTTAAATATTTCTGCCAGGGCCACTGAAATTTCAACAGTTATTCTCCTTCATGGTCCAAGGGAATACCCAGTCAGATCCTAGGGATTTAACTACTCTGATTTGCCTCAAGACAGCAAGCACCTCCTCCTCTTTAATCTGTATAAGTTCCATGAGCACCCTACATGTTTGCCTTGTTTCCTTAGACTCCATTCCTGTTTCCTTAGAAAATACAGATGCAAAATACCCATTTAAAATCTCTCCCATTTCTTCCGGTTCCATACATAGCTGACAACTCTGATCTTCAAGAGGACCAATTTTATCCCTTACTATCCTTTTGCTCTTAAAATACCTGTAGAAGCTCTTAGGAATGTCCTTCACCCTGACTGCCAAGGCAACCTCAAGTCTTCTTTTAGCCCTCCTGATTTCTTTCTTAAGTATTTTCTTACTCTTTTTATACTCCTCAAGCATCTTATTTCCTCCCTGTTGCCTATACATGTTATACATCTCTCTCTTCTTCTTTATCAGAGTTCCAATATCCCTCGATAGCCAAGGCTCCTTATTCTTATTCATTTTGCCTTTAACCCTGACAGGAACATGCAAACTCTGCACTCTCAAAATTTCTCCTTTGAAGGTCTCCCAATTACCAATCACGTCCTTGCCAGAGAACAACCTGTCCCAATCTACGAATTTTAGATCCCTTCTCATATCTTCCATTTTGGCCTTTTTCAGGTTTAGAACGTCAACCCGAGGACCAGATCTATCTTTATCCATGATCAAGTTGAAACTAATGACGTTATGATCACTGGAACGAAAGTGCTTCCCTACACAGACTTCCGTCATCTGCCCTAACTCATTTCCTAATAGGAGATCTAATATTGCATCTCCCTAGTTACAACATCTATATATTGATTTAGAAAACTTTCCTGAACACATTTTACAAACTCTAACCCATCTAGACGTTTAACAGTATAGGAGTCCCAATCAATGTGTGGAAAATTAAAATCCTCTACAATCACAAATTTCAGTCCCCTGCAGTTGTCTGTTATCTCTTTGCAGATTTGCTCCTCCAATTCTCGCTGACTATTGGGTAGTCTATAATACAACCCTATTAATGTGGTCATACCTTCCTGTTTCTCAGCTCCACCCATATGGCCTCAGCAGACAAGCCATCTAATCTGTCCTGCCGAAGCACTGCTGTAATATTTTCCCTGACTAGCAAAGCCACCACCCACCCTTCATCCCTCTGTCTCTATCACGTCTGAAACATTAGAACTTTGGAACACTGAGCTGCCAGTCCTGCCCCTCCTGTAGCCAAGTTTCAGTAATGGCTATGAAGTCATAATTCCATGTGTCAATCCAGGCCCTCAGCTCGTCTGCCTTTCCCACAATACTCCACGCTTTGAAATATACACACCTCAGAAGATTGTTACCACCACACAAAACCTTGCTATTTGTGACTTTGCATGAACTACCAACATCATTTATTTTTACCCCTGTTCCACTATCTACTCTGGCACTCTGGTTCCCATCTAGTTTAAACCCTCCCCAATAAAACTAGCAAACCTCCCTGCAAGTATATTGGTGCCCTTGTAGTTCAGGTGTAAACCGTCTCTCTTGTACAGGTCCCACCTGCCCCTGAAGAGGTCCCGATGATCTAGAAATCTGAAACCCTGCCCCCTACACCAGTTTCTCAGTCATGTGTTCATCTGCCAGAGCATCGCATTCTTACCCTCACTGGCACGTGGCACAGGCAGAAATCCGGAGATTACGACCCTCTATGTCCTGTTTTTCAACTTCCTACCAAGCTCCCTGTACTCACTCTTCAGGACATCCTAACTCTTTCTACCTATGTCGTTGGTACCAATGTGTACCACGACATCTGGCTGATCACCCTCCCACCTGAGAATGCTGTGCAGGCGATCAGAGACATCCCTGACCATGGCACCCGGGAGGCAACAAACCATCCGGGAGTCTCTGTCACAATCACAGTATCTCCTGTCTGTACCCCTGACTATGGAGTCCCCTATCACGACCGCTCTCCTCTTCCTCGTCCCTCCGTTCTGCACTGCAGAACCAGACTCAGTGCCAGAGATCTGGCTGCCGCAGCTTGTCCCAAGTAAGCCAGCATTTCTTGATAACTGAAAGATCACTCCTTCACAATTTCCGAGGCTACCTCCTTTAGTACCCTGCGTTGTTGTCCATATGGTCCAGTTTACCTATCTACCCTCAGAGCTTTTGAGCATCCCATGCTGATTATCCTTAGTCATGCAAGTTCAGTTCACTTCTGTCCAACGACACTCTCGAATTTATGGCATATTGATAGGGTCTCTGATAGTGAAGAGTGATGAAAACATGGGTATGCAGTTCCTCCGCTATTTCCTTATCTACCAGAACTATCACTCCATCTTCATTTTCCGTCAGACTGATACGGACTATGGAATCTAGTTTACTCTTCAGAAATCTGAAAAATGGTATCCTTTTTGATATTATTGATAAATTACATCTCTCACCTTTCCCCTCCTTATGGCTTTTTAGTTCCCTTCTGTTGATTTTATTTTTTTTCCGGATCATTTGACGTTCCACTATTATTATTTTTTTGCATTATTGACTGCTCCCTCCTTTGCTTTTATGATCAGGCACTGTTACATCATCATGTCGTTAGACTACATCTTCTTCTTTGGGAAGGATCTATCCTACGCCCTCTAAATATCTCCCAGAAAATGCAGCCATTGCTGCTTTGCCGTCATTTCTGTTAGTGACCGCTCGAAATAACGTTTTTGAGCTCTTCTCCAATGCCTCTATAATGCAGTGATACTGATTCCTCTGCCTTTCTTTCCTTCCTCTCATGTTGATTTGGATGTCCATTATCTGCAGAAATTATCATTTTTTTAGATCTGTTATTCATCATCCTCATACTGTCCTCGTTCATATCAATCCAAGTGCGCTCCAGTGCACATGGGGTTTTCCAGAAATTGCCATTAAGTTCTTATTGTTTTGCATATTTTCCAGATCTGTTTCTGAGCAGGATATTTTACCAAAATTATACATCAATATGGGCACAGTCAGTGTTAACTGCTTTTGTTATATTTTTACTGTTCAGCTCTGTTTGGCAGATTTTCTTGATCCTTGATGTAAATTCAAAGTTTGTTCAGCCAAGCAGTAAACTCAGATTTTCTTCAGCCTTGAAGTACATTTTGTTGGAAGGTTTTCCTTTATCATACTATTATCCATTTTCTTTGCTTATTGATATCCTAAATATCCGTTTCATATTCTGTTGCATTGCATCCTGATGCTCTGTTTGATATTCTACCGGCTCTATTGCACCTTTCTTTATGTTTAATCATGTTCTGTACTTTCCTAGTCTAAAGTTCATGCTTATATATTTGGAAATTAGTTCCAGTATTTGAATTGTTTGTTTCAGCTTTACTGATGCAAGAGCAAATAATTTCAAATCCTCAATGAATAGCTGTGTCAAGGTATAATTCGTATTTTTTTCTGATTAGATATCTGATTTTTATCTGTTTCATTAAACTATGAGTGGGCTTAAAGCTAGACAAAACCATAGTGGGCTTAGTGAGTTGCTTTGGAAAATCCCTCCATTTATTTTGATAATGGTCGTTGTTCCTCTGTGGTTATTAATAGGATGATTATTTTACGCGAATGCTTCATCAGTTGTAGAAATTTCACAAGCATTGTATGAATTTTATATATATTTGGAACTAAATTTAAACACACGAGGAACAGAATCAGATATGTTTTTTTTCTGATTGACAATATAACTGAAAATTTTCTGCTTTCCGCAGCATTTGAAATAGAATTACATAATCTGTTATCTGTTGTTCAAACCCGAATGGTATTCTGTCTGCTCTCCTGTGAGTATATTGTGGTTATCTAAGTTGTTATCTGAGTTGCTATTAGTTACGAGATGTACGATGCTATAATTTTAGATATAAAACTGTCTTATTATTATTAAGAGCCAATAATAACATAGTAGGTGACCATTTAGTAGTCTTATAAATCAAGAATAAAGCTGTCATTGAGACTGGTGGTACATACCGTCAGCCTTTTATATGTTCTGCCCCATGGGAGTATGACAGAGAGGATGTATGAGGTGGTTTGAGGTTCAGTAGGAAGGCTTTGGGTCGGGTTTGTGTCTTGCCAGCTTGATTGAGTTCCTCCAGGAGGTGACAAAGGTGATGGATGAAGTTTCACATGGATATTGTCTACTTGTATATTGGTAGAGTGTTTGGCAAAGTCCCACATGGGAGGCTCATACAGAATATTATCATGCTTGAGAACTGTGGGGAATTGTCCTGGCTGCCGGGGACACAAACTGGGAGAAATGTGTTGGCTGGCGGGTGGTGAATCTGTGAAATTATTGTCATAGACGGCTGAGGAAGACACTTCATTGTATATATTTAAAATGCAGGTCGATATGTTCCTGATTAGGAAGAGCGTCAACGTTTACTGGGATAATGGGATAGAGAGGAATTGAAGAGCAAATTCACTGAGCCGAATTCTGCTACTAGGTCTTATGGTTTTAGGGAGCATCTGGAGTATTGTGTTCAATTCTGATTGTCCAGCTCTTGGAAGGATTGGAGAGGGTGCAGAACAGGTTCATCAGGATGATGCCTGGGTTCGGTGACATGTGCTACAAGTAGAGGTTTGATAAACCTGGTTTGTTTATTCTGGAATTAGAATAGAGATCTGACTGAGGTGTACAAGTTTGAGTGATAAGAGTTTGGGTCGACAGCCTTATTTTTTTTTTTGCATATGACAGGTGTCTAATACCAGAGGGAATTTGGTTAAGGTGAGATGGGGTAAACTTACAGCAATTGTGGGTAGTTTTTTAACAGAGTTGTGGGTGCCTGGAATTTACCGTCTGGGTCAACATGGCTTTGTGAAGGGAAGGTCGTGCCTCACGAGGCTAATTGAGTTTTTTGAAGAGGTAACAAAAAGCAATTGATGAAGGTACGGTAGTAGATGTGGTCTACATGGATTTTAGCAAGGCATTCGTCAAGGTCCCTCACGAGAGACTCATCCAGAAAATCATGAGGCACGGGATAAATGGAACCTTGGCTGTTTGGATAAATAATTGGCTTACAGTATGAAAGCAGAGAGTCGTAGTGGAAGGAAAGTATTCTGCCTGGAGGTCGGTGACTAGTGGAGTGCCGCAGGGATCTGTCCTGGGACCCCTGATATTTGTGATTTTTATAAAAGTCCTGGATGTAGAGGTGGAAGAATGGGTGAGTAAATATGTGGATGACATGAAGATTGGAGGAGATGTGGATGGAGCTGTAGGTTGTCGAAGGTTACAAGAGGATATAGACAGGGTGTAGATTTGGGCAGAAAAGTGGCAGATGGGGTTCAATCCGGATGAGTGTGAGGTGATGCATTTTGGAAGGACAAACCAGAATGCTGAGTACAAGTTTAATCGTTGGTTACTTAAGAGTGTGGATGAACAGAGGGACCTTGGGTTTCAAATCCATATATCCCTTAAGGTCGCTGCACGGGTTGATAGGATAGTTAAGAAGGGCTATGGGATGCTAGGCTTCATTAATAGGGGGATTGAGTTCAAGAGTAGAGAGGCCAAGTTGCAAATCTACAAATCTCTGGTGAGACCGCACTTAGAGTATTGTGTTCACTTATGGTCACCTCATTATAGGAAGGATGTGGAAGCTATGGAGAGGGTGCAGAGGAGATTTACGAGGATGTTGCCTGGTTTGGAGTACAAGTCATGTGAAGCAAGATTAGCAGAGCTGGGACTTTTCTCTTTGGAGCGTAGAAGGATGAGAGGGCACTTGATAGAGGACTAAAAAATTATGAGAGGCATAGATAGGGTGGATTGCTAGTACCTGTTTCCCAGGGCACAAACAGCAAACACTAGAGGGCATATGTACAATGTTAAGGGAGGGATGTTTAGGGGAGACATCAGGTGTAAGTTTTTACAGAGGGTTGTGGTTGCCTGGAACAACTTGCCAGGGATGGTGGTGGAGGCTAAAACATTAAGAGTATATAAGAACCTCTTGGACAGGCACATAGATGAAAGAAAAATAGAGGGTGACGGGGTAGTGTGGGTTTAGTACTCTTTTTAAAGGAATACATGGGTCGGCACAACATCCAGGGCGGAAGAGCCTGTACTGTGCTGTAGTATTCTAGTGTCTAGAGTCTGGTGACTAGGGTCATGTCGGAGGCAACTATGTTATAGATGCTCCTAGTTATACATGAATGTGCAGGAAATGCAAGGAAATGGTCAATAATATAAGAAAGGATACCAAAGTATTTTTTTTTCTTTCCCAGATATATAAAGAGTGGAAAAGGGGAGCGGGTCGATATCGGACCACTAGAAACTGCTGTTGTAGTTGCAGTAACGGGTGAATAGGAAATGCCAGACAAACTCTGTGCAAGTCACTAGCAGAATATCCAAAAGGTAAAGAACATCAGTGAACAGAATTGCGTGTAGTGCTATTACAAAGGAAAAGGGGCTTGGAAGATGAAAAGTCTGAAGATAGAAAAGTCACCTGGACTGGGTCATACAGTGTATCAGTAGCCAGCTTGGGGTATGTTGGGATTCCCGGAGCGTGAGGACCTGGAGTGAAGGCTTCAGCAGAACCAACAGCTGGATTAATAGAAAAATATATTGTAGAATATTCAGACTGCAAAGAGAGATTCTTTGAATTGTTACTTGAATCCAGAGATCAGCGAATGACTAATGGCGAATTTTGATTCCCAGGCTTTGCCAAGTCACAGACTAACACTTGAGATGTGGTTTGAACTGTGCATTTGATCACTCACCAATCAGCTGAGTGGGTAATTCCGATAAACCTTGAGCGATGTTCATGTATTTCTGTGGATCAGGACCTGTTTAAATATTTAAATAATCCATGGAAACAGAGCTAAGATAATTAAAATAACTAAAATGTTTATCTCAATGTGCCTTTGTGTTCAGTGCGTGGTTTTAACATACCGAGCTCCTGTATTTCCCTCAGTATTCTGTCCAACTTCGGTAACTCAGTCCTCCACATCACAAAGGATTCCCACATCGCCCTCCGGGCCCGGGAGCCTTTGCCCATCACCAAACTGAGGAAGAGTCTGGAACTCTCTGGCCGGTTTCCCTTCTCTGTCAGCTCAGTGACTTTCTACAAAAGGAAACAATGGACTTATTGTGGAGCAGACAGACAGACATGGAGAATGTGCAGGAAAATATCTGTTCATGGCCCCGGTAGCTTCAGAACAGATGCAGTCACTGGGCTGTTGCCTCATCCTCTCTGGGTTCAGTCATTAACAGAGAAACAGTAACTGAAGGAAATTCTAAATCAATAGTGTGTAAGAATAAGGATTTCCTGACACCCTGCAGTAGATGCAATGTGATTAATTTCCTCGATCTGTCAATGTGCAGCATTACATCAACAAGATGTGACAACAAGAACGGGAGAGAGGGGAGAGAGAGTGCAAAAACAAATGGATGGCGGGCATCACTGAATCGTGGCTGACAAAGTTTATAGTTGGGTGCTTAAATCCAAGGATAAATATTGAATCGAAAGGATACGCAGGTAGGTGAAAGTGTTGGGTCGAAGCTGCTGTCATTAAAAATGAAAAGTCCTGAGAAAGAGGTGATGTCGGATTAGACGATGTGGATGTTAAGAAACTGCGTAGGTAAAATGACCCTGATGGAAATTATATACAGGCATGTTAACAGTAGCCAGAATGTGAGCTACAAATTACAACGGGGGAGAGAAGAGGCATGGAAAAAGGTCAATGCTAAAATTGTCACGGGGAGTTTCAATATCCAGGTAGCTTTGGAAAATCAGGTCGGTGCTGAATCCCAAGTGAGGGAATTCATGGAATGCCTATGAGATGGCTTTTGAGAGAAGCCTATGGCTGAGCCCACTATAGGAAAGGCGGATCTGGATTCTGTGTTGTGTATTGAACCAGATTTGATTAGGGAGCTTCAGCTAAAGAAACCCTTAAGAGGCAGTGATCATAAAATAGCAGAACTCAGCCAGCAGGTTGAAAGGGAGAAAGTAAAGTCAGAAGTATCAGTGCTACAGTAGAATAAAGGAATTACCTCGGCATGAGAGAGGAACTGGGCAATAATAAATTCGAAAATGACACTAACAGGGACAACGGCAGAGCAGGAATGGCTGAAGTTTCTCGGAGCAATTCAGAAGGTGCAGGACAAATGATCATGAAGATGAAGAATTACTCTAAAGGGAGGATGATCAACCGTGGCTGACGAGGTAGTCAAAGCAGCACAAAAGCAAAGGAGAGGGCACAGAGTATTACAAAATATAGTAGAAAACTGGAGGACTGGGATGTTTTTGGAAATCAACAGAAGGCAATTCAAAAACCGCAAATAGAGAAAATATGAAATAAGAAGGCAGGCTAGAGAATGATGTAAAATAGCTTACCAAAACGTACGTCTGATATATGAAGATTGAAAGAGAGGAGAGTGGATATTGGACCACCGGAAAATGACAGTGGAGAGGTACTGTCAGGGGACAAGGAAATGCCGGAAGTTATTGGTCGGCATTTTGCGTCAGTCCTCACTGTAAAAACACTAGAACGTGCCAGATATTTGAGAATGTCCGGTGGCAGAAGTGAGTGTGTTTGCAATTATTGAGGAGAAGGCGCTTGGTAAGCTGAAAGTTCTGAAGATAGACGAGTCCAGATCAACTCACCCGATTGCTTCTGAAGGAGGAGGCTGAAGAGATTGTGGAGACATTCGTTATGATCGCTCAAGAATCACTAGATTTTGGAATGGTTCCGGAGGACTGATCATTTTAAACTATAGGCCAGTTATTCTGATCAGCGTTTGGGAAGATGTCAGCAGTCGATAATTGAGGATAAGGTTTCGGGGTATTTGGACGCACATGATAAGAAAAAGGCCAACATCCATGGAAGGGAATCTTGCCTGACAGAACTGTTGGAAGTTTTTGAGAGAACAGCATGCTGGGTCGACAACAGAGAATCAATGCAAGTTGTTTACTTGGACTTCCCGAGAACCTTTGACCAGGTGTCCCACATGACGCCGTTTAACAAGGGCCGACAGTAGGACAAGAAAGACACTGGCATGGATAGATGATCTAAGATGTTCTCCAGACAGATTTGTCTGACTGCCAGGAAGCCTAGAATGGAACAAATAGGGCTTTCTCTGGTCGAATGTTGGTGACCAGTGGTGTTCTGCAGTGGTTGGTTTTGAGACAGTTTCTTTTTCCGTTATGTCAATGATTTGTAGGCTTTATGACCATTATTGTGGGTGTTACGAAGATATGGGGAGGGAGGGGAAGTATTGAGGTAGCAGGGATTTCGCGGGAGGACATGGACCTATGAAAAAATGGACACATCAGTGGCAATTGGAATGTCGTATAGTGAGGTACATGGCCATATACATTAGCAGAAATAATGAAGACGTAGACTATTTTTGAATCTGGGAGAAAATTCAGAAATCGGAGTTGTAAAGAGTCTCTGGAGACCTGGTGCAGGATTCCGTGCAGTTTGAGTCTGTGTTAGGAAAGGCAAATACAATGCTAGCATTCACTTCGAGAGGATCAGAATACAAGAACATGCACTGGCCAGACCGCACTCGCATATTTTGATCCCCTGATCAGAGAAAATATGTGATGGCATTGTGAAAAATCCGGAGAGGAATCTAAACGAACAGAACCAGTGATGTTAAACTAGATTTTGACGGGAATGTATCCTGGATGCACCTGTAATAGCTGGAGTGTGGAAGGATGAGGGGGAATCTAATTGTAACCTGCGGAATATCGAAAGGCATTGAGAGGACGTGGAAATGATGTTTCTAAGTGGGGGAGTCTAGAACCAGACGGAACAGCCTTAGATTAGAGGGACGTCCATTTGGAACAGAAATGAGGAGTTTATGTAGCCAGGGAGTAGTGAATCTGCAGAATCCATTGTAACTGACAGCTGTGGAGACCAGGTCATTGGGTATATTTAAAACAGAGGTTGGTATCTTCTTGACTAGTCTGGTCAGCAAAGTTCACTGGGCGAAGGCAGGAGAATGGGGTTGAGAGGGATAGTAAATCACCCATGATGTAATGGCGGAGCAGAATCGATGGGCCTAATGGCCAATTGTGCTCTGATGCCTTATGGTCTTATGATGTGTAAAGACAAAAGAATATTAAGAAATGTCAGTGCGGCTATCTTATAATGGAGATGGTTACTGCCTGGCACTCATACCGTAAAATGGTAATGAGTTCCTGAATGCAGGCATGGGTTTCCTGATTAACAGATGAATTATGAATTAAACATTGAATAGTCTTCAAGCAACATACACCTATGATGGCATTAAGGTAACTGAATAGATAGATAGATAGATAGATAGATAGATAGATAGATAGATAGATAGATAGATAGATAGATAGATAGATAGATAGATAGATACTTTATTCATCCCCATGGGGAAATTCAACTTTTTTTCCAATGTCCCATACACTTGTTGTAGCAAAACTAATTACATACAATACTTAACTCAGTAAAAAAATATGATATGCATCTAAAGCACCGTCTCAAAAAGCATTAATAGCTTTTAAAAAGTTCTTAAGTCCTGGAGGTAGAATTGTAAAGCCTAATGGCATTGGGGAGTATTGACCTCTTCATCCTGTCTGAGGAGCATTGCATCGATGGTAACCTGTCGCTGAAACTGCTTCTCTGTCTCTGGATGGTGCTATGTAGAGGATGTTCAGAGTTATCCATAATTGGCCGTAGCCTACTCAGCGCCCTTCGCTCAGCTACCGATGTTAAACTCTCCAGTACTTTGCCCACGACAGAGCCCGCCTTCCTTACCAGCTTATTAAGACGTGAGGCGTCCCTCTTCTTAATGCTTCCTCCCCAACACGCCACCACAAAGAAGAGGGCGCTCTCCACAACTGACCTATAGAACATCTTCAGCATCTCACTACAGACATTGAATGACGCCAACCTTCTTAGGAAGTAGGAATATGGATGGGCTTAGGACATCGCTCTGAGAAATAAGAGAGGCAGGGTTTAAGGGTCAGGCAGCATTTAAGGGTCGGCACAACATTGTGGGCTGAAGGGCCTGTACTGTGCTGTATTATTCTATGTTCTATGTTCGACGTCCTAGATCTGAATGATTGATCTCCCAGAACAGTTACCGGAAGGGAATTGGAAAGCTTTTCCATAACACGAATAATGGACAACAATTATGGAATAAATCAGCATAATTCCCTGATGGTCCACTGCACTGTAAAATAATCCCTCAGTTTCACTGCTACCAGGTCTGAGGAGTTACCGTTGTGAAGGAGATTTAAAGGTTTACCAGTAAAGCAGACGTCTCCAGATGATGAATTTATAGATGAGCAACATATTTACAGATTACCTCTTGCCTTTGGATAATGCCTGTGTGATTCATTACAGGCAGCGCCAATGAATCCCAACGAGAACAGAGTTACTCACGGGTGTAACGCACTTGGTTTTCTAATACCACTCATGGCTGAATAGGTCAGATCTAGGACATGACAATCACTGTTTGTGAGCTCCAAGGAGAGTGACCTGTAATGGTGTGTCCCTGTCTCTCATTAGTCAGATATTCAGCAAGTTAGCAGATTTTTTTTTTGTTTGCCCCTTCCCTTTCAGGAAATCCTATTGATCTTCTTCCCTTTCAGGACAACCTGTTGATTTTTTGGGATCATGAGATATCAGCTAGATCACCAGATTTATTTTATGTTTTGTGCTTGCTTCTGCCCTTTTAGATCAAACTATTGATGTTTGCGGTCATAAGATATCAGCTTTGTGCGTGATCTTTCACATCTATTGAATCTCAGAGATTTTCGAGGAAGTTACCAGGAAAGTTGATGAAGGCAAGGTTGTGGATATTGTCTACATGGACTTCAGCACGGTATTTGACAAGGACCCGTATAGGAGGTCGGTCTAGAAGATTCAGTTGCTTAGAATTCAAGATAAAGTAGTAAACTGGATTAGACACTAACTTTTTGGATAGAATCCGGAGTAACACTATAGACTGTTGCATTTCTGTTTGGCGCCTGTATCTCGTGCAGTGTCACGGGGATCGGTGCTGTGCCTGTTGTTGTTTTTCATCTATATCAATGATCTGAATGAAATTACGGTTAACAGCATCAGCAAATTTGTTGATGACTCCAACATTGGGAAGGTTCAGTGGACAAAGAGGAAGATTACAAGAGCTTGCAGTGAGGTCTGGACCAACCGGAGAATGGACTTAAAAGGGGCCGATGCAATTTGATGCAGACAGTTGCAAGATGTAGCACTTTGGATGGACCTATCAGGGTAGATCTTACACAGCGACCGGTAGAACAAAGTGATCTGGGAATACAGGTACATAAGCCATTGAAAGTGGCAGCAAATGTTGCTAGGCTCTGAAAGTAAGTTTGTTAGCGCATTATCCTTGGTAACTGAAAATATCGTGTACGATATGATGTTGTATAAAACGTTGGAGAGGCCTAATTTGGATATTATGTGCGGTTCTGCACACCTACCTGCAGGACAGATGGAAATAAGCTTGAAAGAGTACAGAAAATAAATATTACAAGGATGTTACCTGGACTGGAAGACCTAAGTTATAAGAAAAGAGTGAACTGATTAGGACTTTATTCATTGGAACATGAAAGACGGAGCGGAGATTTGATAGAAGTGTAGACAATTACATTGGGATATAGATAGGATAAATGCAAGCAGGCATTTTGTACTGAGGTAAAGAGTTACTACAACAAGAGGTTATCACTAAAGGGTGAAAGGTGAAAAGTTCAAAGGGTACAAAGGTGAAACCGGTTTACTCAGAGGGTGGTGAGAGTGCGAAACTAGCTAGCAGGGCAAGTAGAGCAAGTGGTTAAGAGAATTCTGAATAGATGCATGCGTAATGAGCGTATAGAGCGCCATGGCCCGGTGCAGGTCAATGGGAATAAGTAGATTCTGTAGTCTGGCATGGAATAGATGGGCCAAAAGGCCTGGTTCTGTACTGTACTATGACAAGTCAGCCACACATTGTTTGGGAACTCACGGAACCAAGACAAGCTGTGGTTAGCTGGTTTCCCTCCCTCATGTACCACAGTGAAGCCGGTTGGCCCAATTGACAGTTTAATGCTCATCCTGGATTAATGAGATGATGTGAAGCTACACGACGGTTCAGCCAAGATTTGAAATTAGTTTCAGACCGAATGCCTTTTGGAAGTCCAGATATGCAGCCACTGCTCTTACTTCACACTGATAAATACAGCAGGTGATACAAGAAAAGGTGATGCTAAACTTGCAGTTCCCAGAGCTCCCCACCTTAAAAACTAAAACCAGATCTGCGAGAGACAAGTCAGAGATCAAAGTCTCCATTCCCAAGTCGATCTCCTAAAACGTGCAGGAGATTAATGTTGATCACTATTCCCTCTGATACCAGCAGATCAGTGACAATACACGAACTGCACTCACCTCATTTTCTTGTCTGCTGAAATGTCCCTCCTTTGTCAACATCCAACCCAGTCTCTCAACCTTTTCTTCAATTGCTTGTTTGAGTCTGTCCCTGTAGAACTTTGTCAGTTGGTACAGTCGATATTCCTCCCCCTGTGCCAGGAGGTCGGAGATTGTAAACTCTGGCTCTGTGAATATAAAAAGGAAAATGAAGGCTTGAACTCAGATATCCCTCGTCTCCACCGCTCTCACCCAACTCAACAAAAAACCGTGTCTTGAACCTGCCTACAGATACAAAACTGGATTAATTTTCCGTCTCTAACACCATCACACTGAGCACGGAGTCCCCCTTTGGCTGTGGGCACAGACCACTGCTGTTCACTCTGCTGACCCACGATTGTGCTGCAACACACAGCAAGAACGACGAGTCAGCTTACAGAGAGGAGGTGCAACGGCTAACGGACTGGTGCAGAGCCAACAACCTGTCTCTGAATGTGAACAAAACAAAAGCGATGGTTGTTGACTTCAGGAGGGCACGGAGTGACCAATCCCCGCTGAACATCCACGGCTCCTCGGTAGAGATCGTTAAGAGCAACTATTTTCTTGGAGTTCATCTAGCGGAGAATCTCACCTGCTCCCTCAACATCAGCTCCATAGCAAAGAAAGCCCAGCAGCGTCTCTACTTTCTGCGAAGGCTGAGGAAAGTCCATCTCCCACCCCCCATCCTCATCACATTCTAAGGTGGTTGTATTGAGAGCATCCTGAGCAGCTGCATCACTGCCTGGTTCGGAAATTGCACCATCTCAGATCGCAAGACCCTGCAGCGTATAGTGAGGTCAGCTGAGAAGATCATCGGGGTCTTCTTTTCCTCTGTTGTTTTTTACGTAGTTCAGTCTAGTTTTTGTAATGTGTCATGTAACACCATGGTCCTGAAAAGCGACTCATTTTTACTATGTACTGTATCAGCAGTTATGGTCGAAATGGCAATAAAAAAGTGACTTGACTTGACTTGAATGTAACACTTGCCTTAAAGCCTACCCAACAATGTTCTAGGCATTACGTAATAGAAGGACCACATTTAATATAAACCAGTCCATCCCCCATCCGACCCATTCACCTATTTAAATTTGGATGGGCATAAATGTTGGGACTGTTGGTAATATTCGCTTTCCAGAGATACTCTCTCCATCCTGGCGAATACATTTCCCCGATACACATCCCGGAAACACTCTCCTCATCTGGACAGCTGCATTTCCTCCAATTCACATCCTGGAAATCCTCAGAGCAGGTAGTACATTTCCTGTAGTGGGGTAACGGCTGCCCAGTGCACCACATGTACCACACCCACACATTTTCCCTCTCCTCTGACCAACCCTCCAACAAGGCCTCACCTTTACCCTCCACCCTGCCGCATTCTCTGAGCACATCACCCTCATATTTCACTCACCCGCTCCTTCTTGGGGACTTGACAGTTCTGTGTTCAATGAGCTTCCGAGCTGACAGACAGTCGCCTCACTTGTGCCGGTTCCAGGGTCCGGATCAGTGTCTCTGACGTCACTGTCTCTGGGCTGAATTTGCTCCTCCTCCTCTGCGGCCGGACCGCATTCCATTGGGACATCGCTCTCAATTTGACCCTGCTTTGGTACCTTGCTTCCCGTGTCCAGATCATCTTCCCTCGATGATCCGCCTGGTAAAATCCTCTTCAGTCTTTTCGCTGCTCGTTTCAATTTCCCACCTGAAATAAGTGATGAATTGCAGGTTATACAAGTATGATTTAGATCTGAGCAAAACTGATTCAGATTGCAATGGAGCCGAGACTCTGGCTGACCAGATTTGGAGTGAAGCTATGCTGGTTAATGTGAACCGTACATCCTGTCAGGTGACCATCCCGATAAGCCGGTGACTGGACACATTTACTCCCAGTAAAATTGCAGGATAGGCACAGTAATACCAATCACAGCAGTTGAACGCACGGATGACCACGGGATCATAATGCACCGGTGTCCGGTAATCCTGGGAAATATCACTGTGATTATCTTCCACAAGTTAAAATCTCCCTCGGTCACTAACTGTCCAGTAGTCTGTGTCACACAAAGACCAGCAACGGGATTACACATGGTCCAGTCTGCTGGATCACACATTCTCCAGTTGCTTTGTCACACGAGGGGCTGGAGACTGGACAAGGGGACTGGAGTTGCTTTCTCCAGTCCCCTTGGTCACCAACTGACCATTCCCTTGAGATGCACATTGTCCGGTCCCCTGGGTCGCAGGCTGAACATTCCCTTGAGATCTATGCTGACCTCTCCCCTGGTTCCCATCTTCTCCCCCACCTGCTGATCGTCATGTAACAACTATGCATGTCATTGGCAAAGTCTTGGTTATCGAGCTTTGTGTGTAGTTGCAGTTGCTAATCTATAGGATGGAGGTGATGAGGCTGGAAAGTATGAAGTGAAGAATGAACACTACGGTACTGGACTAGGGTGTTGTTTTTTGTGTTATATGGTTGGGCTGGGACAGCTTGCTCTGGAGCTCAGGAGCTTGAAGCGTGACCTGACACATACACACACACACACACACACACACACACACACACACACACACTCTCACACACACACACACACACACACACACACACACACACACACACACACACACACACACACACACACACACACACACACACACACACACACACACACACACACACAGTAATCAGGGGTGCAGATAGGGTAGATGGTCACAGTCTTTTTCCCCGTGTAGGGGAGTCTGAGACTCGAGGGCAGAGATTTAAAAGGGACCAAAGGGTTTTTTTCCACGTGGTGGCTGATAGGTGTAAATTACATGCATCCAGAGGAGGCCGAAACACAAATAAAATTACAAAATTGAGAGCATGTGGGCAGGAAAAAGGGGAGAAGTTTACGAGGGAAATTTGGGAAAACTGCAGGAAAATGAGACATTTAGATCAGCATGAATTATATGGGCCGAAGGACCCGTTTCCAGGCTGGAGAATCGTTTTTTATTCCAGCTGGAATCTCAGATTTGAGCACAATCACAATGTCTACAGGTGACAGAGACATTTGGTCATTGGTTATGCCGGGCTTTCTAGCCAAGATCCTGGGAATTTAAATTCAGGTAGAAGATCATATCAAGAGGGAGATATTTAGAAACTGAGGTTCACCATTTCTCCACAGCCCAGACATTCACTGGGGTATTAAAACTCCGAAGCAGGTCACAAGTGTATCTACAATGAGCTGCCTCCTGTTCCTCAGCCATTCCCAGCACCGGCAATGATCACTGCTCCGCTACAGAAAACAGATTTCGGTGACACCCCTCCTCCTTTGCGTAGCAGGCAAGAAAAACCAGTGGGGAGTTGGTAGCTTTCCTTCCAAAACCTGAAATGCTGTGTTATCATAGAATCTCGGAAATCCCAGAAGTGCTCCTATCATCTGCTTCTGAATTTTATAAATGAAAGTTGAAGATGTCTTACACATCAGGGCCTGTCTGGAGGTGAAACGGACCCTGACCCTGAACATTCACATAAACGACAAGATCGCTGTCACATTCCTGTCTGTGTTTCACTCACAACCACCTGATTCAGGAGCCCCTGCTCCTTTCACTCAGCTGAAGCTTTGTATGATGAGCGGAGTGATTCGACCATTACTGGTGTCAGGTCCCTGCGCTGGAACTGTTGGATTGATAAATTACTCAAGGCCGCTTTACCAGTGGGATAAATGACACTGCTTGATGAAACTTTTCTATGCCCTGTTAACACCTGTGTCAGTTTTTTTCATCTGAACTATTGTGTACAAACGCGATAAAAGTTTAATTCAAAGATCCCTGTGATCATACCTTTGTCCATTCTGATTCTGACTGGCGATTGTTGATTGTCGTCGTCTTGTTTACACTTTGGTCGCTCTGCAGGACAGCTCCACCTGCTGGTGATGCTCTAAATTTCACAACAAGTAGACAGTGAGTCGGAGAGTACGACTACTTTGCAAATATGACAGTATTTCCAACCCCTGTAGCATTTGGCATGGGGACCAAACATTCCCTGTTAGTAACCACTTCCACACCATATCTGTCCACTGATACCTGGGGCATCTACTGACAGAGTCACAGAGCAATAAAATGCAAATTCAGAGCGTTCAACCCAACGAGACAATGCCAACCACAGTGCCCACTGAGATGGTCACAATTTCCTGTGATGGGGCCATCTCCCTTCTGGCCTCTTCACTCCATCTACACACCCCAACTGCTTTTTGAATTATGCAACTGCACCTGCCTCATCCACTTCCTCTGGCTGTTTCCTCCACATGATCCCCAACATCTGCATTAATCCGCTGCTGATCAGATTGGGTTTGCAATCTCTTTACCAGCCCCTGTCCATTTAGATCCCCTGGATGCTACGATAATCTTCACTGTGAACAGCAACTACTAATGTTGTGCATTCTGCGAACTTACCTGTCAAGTAATCCTTGTGCAACAGCATCAAGTCATTGCTATAAAATAACGAATATCAAAGGTCCCAAATTGTAGCCTCACGGCACACCACTATTTACTCGCCTCCATTGCGAGGAGAAACCTTCAACCACCACTCTTTGCTTGCTACCTTGAAGCTAATTTAGAATACATCCAATTTGCTCTCTCCGGACAGCATGGGACCTGATCATCGAGATCAAGCTGTCATGTGACACCTTGTCAAAGGCTTAGCTGAACTCCCATGCACAACATCCATGGGAACATAACTTTGAATTTCCACCTCTGCTTAATGTCACGTTCACAGGTTCTGACAATGTAATTAGCAGAAAAGTACTTGATGAGGCCAAGGTATGTCAATGTAAATTATGGGTTGCCATGTGCTAGTTAGGACTGAATAAAATGCAGTGTTGGGATATTTTGCTTTATAAATGGTCTGTTCTCAGCAGAGGCCTACGCGACGATATATTCGAGGGTAAGTATATCACTGCAGATTGCAATAGCCAATGGGATCAAGGGCATGTTGCTGCAGTTCATGGTAATTCCACATTTCTACAATCACTACAACACGACACACTTGGGGCTTCTTATAAAGGGATGAAATCGTCAACGCATTTTAAGATGATTATAACGTAACAAGGAAACATCAGAACTAACCAAAAGCTACTTCAGATGATGCAGGACCTTCAAATGAGCAAACACTCAGAGAATGTGAGTGACTGTAAAGAGCTGGGCTTCTGAAAGCACATTAACAGACCTGGAGTGATTGCAACTGGGTCTGACCGAGGCATTCCACCTATTTCGTACCTTCCTTTGTAAAGATATGTAATGTTTACAGGACCAGTGTTCGAGTGAATGAGACTCACCAAACTTTCTCCTGACTGAATCAATGAAAACTCTGAGTCAGAGGGTTCTCTTCAGTTGGTACTCTCAGTCCTCGGGCTGGTTCACTTGTCGCTGTTCCCTCGTTCTCATTCGTGGCTTCTTTCCAGCTGTGGGCTTTTCTTCCAATAAATCTCTCACCGCAGGTCTAACTTTAACCAGAGAGATAATGAAGCGCATTAACAATACAAAGGAGAAAGAAATATTTCTGCTCAATTTTTTCAAAAGCGAATCTCACTGAAATTTAAACGCTGAAGACAAATAAAAGAATCTCATTGAACAAATATGTAATTGTCCCTCACACGTCACAAATCCTGATACGGGATATGAAGGACTCATCATTCAGTCATGATAAGATATCAGAGCAGAATGAAGTGATTCAGTCCATCGAGTCTCCTCCATCATTCAATCATGGCTGATTTGTTTTTCGCCCCAATGCCATATTCTTGCGTCCTCTTATAAAGTGCTGGAAACTCCGTTCGTGGGAGCATTTTGGTTATGCAGACACGCAGTTTAGAGGGAGCAGTGACGGGTCTCTCTCTCTCCAGATTATCCCCACCTTATAACAGTGTTTTATCCACTGCCTTGACAGCGACAGGCTGTTGTTACAAACATGCAAATCGTCAATAATCAGGCCCAGATCTCATCCGTGTTCATATTCGAGATGGGTGAGGGTTTGCCTAAATGGGAAATGCACTAAATGGCCTCTTTGTTAGGTACAACTCTATACCAGCTCATTAATACGAATCTGTTAATCATCTGCTTGCAACTCAAAGCACAAACACATGAAGATATGGTCAACAGGTTCAGTTGTTATTCAGGCCAAACATCTGAAGAGGAAATAAATGTGATGTAAGTGACGTTGACCGTGGAGTGATGGCTGGTGCCAGACCGGGTGGTCTGAGTATTACGGAAACTGATCAGCAGCTTGGATTCTCAAGTATAAATCTCTCGGCTTACTGGGAATTGTCCGGAATCAAACCAAAGGAAAATCCAGTGAACAGCGGTTCTAAAGGCCCTGTTAATGAGAGAACTCAGTGAGATTGGGCAGACTGATTAAATCCGACAGGAAAGCGGCAAGAACTCAAATAACCACGCACTCCGACAGCGGAGTGCAAGAGAGCGTCACTGAGCACCTAACATAGAATGTGGACGGGGTGCAGCCGCAGTAAACCCCGAGCATTCACTCAGTGTCACATCATTAGGTACAGTGGTACATAAAAACGTGTCCCTGAGTGTAGACTTCCATACTTTTATCAACTGTCAGTGAGATTTATTACAGGAATTTTTATCCTAAATACACAAACACACAAACAGAATAAAACACACATATTCGTTAATCCACGCACTCCTAAGGACAATATTGAACTGATAGAAACAATAGCATTACTAGGGCGACCAGTGGGCGTAATAAAGCACCATAGCATTTCCCCTATGATCCTGTCCTTACCTGGTGCTGGACTCCTGATTCTGTTTCCAGCGAATCAGAACATCTGAATTTTATGGCCCTACCAGTAAGTGAACAGACTCTGAGCAATGTTCAGTTGATAACTCGCTCAGAAACCTGAACTTCAATCTATGCAGCATGTAACGCCACATATTGTTCCACAACGCTTGTGTTAAACCACATAAAAGCTTAATTTGCATGAACAAGTCACTCTTACAAGCGGTCTGACCCAGAATTAATACTACAGTGCAAGCGGTGCAGTAATTTCCTCTCTCCAGAATACTTGATCTGCTCTGGAGAGGAATCGCAACCCGCATCCTGGTCCGGTTGGATTGGCGTCGTCACTTCAATTTATTGTACCAGTTCGGGCCAGTTTATTGTCAGATTATAAACTCCAGCGACAGCTCAGGGCAAAGATCGCTGTGGGTTTATTGCACAGAGACAGCAGAAGGAAGGGCGCTCTCAACTCTGATGGAATATTATGTATTTGGAATAATGTTCTCTTTTGAACAGCAGGCATTCCTTTTCTCCAGATTTAACTGTGCCCCCTCTGCCTGGAGCAGACTTCAAGGTCACCCTGTTTATAACGAGCCATCTTTAACAGTAGTCCGCAGTTGGACCATTGCAGTAATGGGCCGACTGGAGAGCATCTGTCCCGAGATAACCATCTCCCAGAGATAACAACCGGTCAAAGTCCACAGCAAGATGTGGATGCCCTTCTCCTTCAGCTTATTGCTCACTTTCTGGAAACAAGTTGCCACATCAGAGTAGCAATCATATGGAATTATCATCATATCCCGCTGGCGAATTTGTCTGGCAACCCGTTCACTTCACACATACATCCACCAACTTCGCATTTATTTTAAAGGAACGTGTACCGTTCCTCGTCAGAGGACGATGGGTAAAAACATTAATTTCACTGCGTTTCTGCTCTGTCAGAGTGTGCTGCTGGTATGTTGAATTAGTAACAGGGCATTCGCCCCCTCAGTCCTGTTCCGTCATTCTCTATGATCACAGCAGGACTGTGATCTCAGTGACACATCCCTGCCACCGACTAGACCAATTCACTCCCTTGTCTGTCAAAACTCTCTCCGCTGTGGAATTAAACACAGAAAATAATCCCTGCTTCTCGTTTCCTTTGAGGAAGAGAATTCCAAACATACACAAGTTCCACCATAGAGTGTGGAATTAGTAACAGGACATTCGTCCCCTCAGTCCTGTTACGCCATTCTCTATGATCACAGCTGGACTGAGAACTCAGAGGCACGTCCCTGCGACCGTCTGCAACACTTCACTCCCTTGCCTGTCCAGAATCTGTGCCCTGCGGAATTTAAAACATTGAAAAAACCAAACCCTGCTTCTCATTTCCTTTGAAAACAGTTCCACCTCATAACAATACCCTCATCTATCTTCACCTGTTTCAGCTTCCCCTGGAACAGCAACTGATAGTATTGATACGGTAGAAAAACTAGAAATACTTGCCGTGACAAGTGGGCTTATTGAAACACCATAACACAGCCCAGTACAGTCCTTGTTCTTACCTGGTGCTGGACTCCTGAGTCTGGTTTCAGTGAATCCGAGCATCTGAATTTTATGTCCCTACCAGTAAATATACACACCCTGAGCAATGTTCAGTTGATAACACGCTCATAAACCTGAGCTTCAGTCTTTTCAGCATGTAACGCCACACCTTGTTCCACAACGCTTGTAGTGAAAAACGCAAAAACTCGTTTCTAGCCTGTGGTTCGAGCCAGAAGTACGACTTCACTGCCCGATGCAATGATTACCTTTCTCTCGAAAATTTGATCTGCTCCAGGGAGGGAGCACAACCCGTATCCTGGTTCGGTTCTGTTGGTGTCGTCCCTTTGATTTATTGTTCGCCTTGGAACTAGTTTATAGTCGGGTTATAAACTCCAGGTACAGCTCAGGACAAAGATCGCTGTGGGTTTATTGCACAGAGAGAGCAGAAGGAAGGGCGATTGTAAAATATTATGCATTTGGAGTCATTTATATATATTTTTTTCCTTTTGAACACTGGACATTCCCTGAGTCTGCCCCAGCTGCCTGGAGCTGACTTGAAGGTCAGCCTGTTCAGAAAGAACCATTTTTAACAGAAGTCCGCAGTTGGTCCATTACAATAATGGGCCGATTGTGGAGCAACTGTGCCGAGATAACCATCTCCCAGAGATAACAACCGGTCACAGTCAACAGCGAGATATGAACGCCCCTCCCCTTCAGATTATTGCTCACTTACTGGAAACAAGTTACCATGGCAAAGTAGAATCATATGAAATAAGCTTAATTCATTTATATAACCACCAGCGGATAAAATCTCCTCACCTTCATCTAAATGACAGCGAATACAATCAACTCCCCGTCTTTATCGAGTTCCAGCGAACACAGAGTAGAGGTCAGCATTGAAGCGGACGGGTAACAGCAGCAGATGCTCCCGGACATGCACTCAGTGGCCACATTATTAGGTACAGGAGGTACATAGTAAAGCGCCCACTGAGTGTAGAATTTGCTATTTTTGTCTACGGTCAGTAAGACTTATCACATTATTTGTTAATATAAATATCACTGTCAGATCTACCTCGTCTTCGCTGAAAAAACACATCCAGAATAATCGAGCACACAGATCCGTAAAGCCGCGCGATTTCAATGGTAATATTGATATGGTAGAAATATTAGAAATACTGCCGTTAGAAGTAGGCTTATTAAAACACCATAACATTCCCGAACACAGTCCATGTTCCTACCTGATGCAGGACTCCTGGGTCTAGTTTCAGTGAATCCGAGTATCTGAATTTTATGTCCCTACCAGTAACTGAACACACCCTGAGCAATGTTCAGTTGATAACACGCTCATAAACCAGAACTTCAGTCTATTCAGCGTGTAACGCCACCCCTTGTTCCACAACTCTTGTGTTAAACCACACAAAGACTCACCTTGCTTGAATGAGTCTTTCTAACTTGTGGTCCGAACTAGAATTAATGCTTCAGTGCGCGACATTTTACCACCTCCAGAGAGGAATCATAACCCGCATCCTGGTTCCGTTCGGTTGGTGCCGTCGCTTTGAGTTATTGTTCACCTTGGGACCAGTTTATTGTCAGATTATAAACTCCAGCGACAGCTCAGGGCAAAGATCGCTGTGGGTTTATTGCACAGAGTGAGCAGAAGCAAGGGCGCTCTCAACTCTGATGGAATATTATGCATTTGGAATAATGTTCTCTTTTACTCAGCGGACATTCCCTTTCTCCTGATTTAATTGTGCCCCCGTAGCCTGGACCTGCACTGATTTTAAGTTGGCCCATTTAAAAGCCATCTTTAACAGTTGTCCGCAGTTGTAAACTTCGGGTAATGGGCAATGGGGAGCGGCTGTGGCGAGATTGCGATCTCCCAGAGATAACAACCGGTCAAAGTCGACAGCAAGATATGGATGCCCTTCTCCTTCAGTTTATTTTTCACTTACTGGAAGCAAATTGCAGGATCACAGCGCCATCATTTGCATTTTAGACCATTTCCCGCTGGTGAATTTGCCTGATATCGCATTTACTTTGCACGTACATCAATCGTTTTCAATCAGTGAGCGATGGAAAAACTCGAAACATTAAAATCACGGGGTCTCTTATTTGGCGGAGGTTGTTGCTGGCATATTGAATTAGTAGCAGGATGTTCGGCTATTTTTATTTGAATAAAGAACAAGCAGGATAGAGAGAGGTGAATACGTTGATGTTGGGTATTTGGATTTTCGAAAGGCCTGTGACAAGGTGCCACACTTGAGGCTGCTAAGCAAGCTAGGAGCCCATGGTATTACAGGAAAGATTCCAGCATGGATAAATCAGTGCCTGATTAGAAGGAGGTCTTATGGAAATGCAGCTTCCCTGGAGGTGGAGGAAAGAGATGGAAGAGACCGTGGGAAGATATGGTTTGTCAGGGCTGGAAGTGGAGGAAAGAGGTGGAAGAGCCAGTGGGAAGACATGGTTTGTCAGCTCTGAGAACGAGTTCAATGGACCATAACCTTCAGACTGAATCAGAAAAACATTCTGAGGGAATTGGAAATGTCAGAAGCAGGGGAGATGTGATCACATGTGTTGAGGGCAGGGGTTGTGTCTCCATCAGACCCTCAGTGAGATGGTTCAAGTTACAATGTGCAGGGAAATGTGCAGATGAAAGCACAGTGTTTAGAGCAGGTTTAAATCACTGATTCTGACAATGTGACAGGCTTAGCTTTGCTGTAAGGAAGCAACATTAATCGAAGAAGACTAAGGAACGTCATCAATTGCCAGTTGTTTAGCTGAAGTGTCCAATCTGTATGTTAGCTTGACAGAAACGGATATTCGCAGTGGTGACTAAGGGGTTCAGTCTGGTTTATTTCAAATTGGAGAGGGGTGTGGAGTTTTGAAATCAATGCCTTCTGGTGTCACCATCTTTAATTCAGCGTCTTCGGAGTGGTGGATCTCACAGCACGGGAACAGCCTTTGGCCGGCCTTACCTGTTCTGACCATCCACTCACTGTCTACACTGGTCCCATTTATCAGCACTTGGTTTATATCCGACTGTATCTCGGCAGTTTCAATGTTCATCAGGATTATTCCCTGGATCACGTCTTGAATGACGGATCAATATGAGGTACCAGCCAGTTCTCCAGGAGTTTGCTTGTGGCTAGGCCGGTCACAAGTGTATTGGTCAAGGCCCCAGCAATCTCTTCACTTGCCTCTCTCTGTAACGTGTGGTATATCCCATCAGGGCCTGGAGACTTTTACGCCTTAATGCACTCTAAGAGACCCAACACTGTCTCCTCCGTTACTTCAAAATGCCTGTGTATACTTGTACTCTCCGCACTGGTCTCCCTATCCTCCTTGTCTTTCTCCTTGGTAAATATTGATGTAAGTTACTCATTAAGGACCTCACACACATTCTCGAGGGCTCTGTTTGATTCGACCTTCCTGAGCTTTACATACTTTTCCTTTTCCTGCTTGACTAAATTCATCACTTCTCACGATATTTAAGGTTTTCGGACGCTGCCAATCTTGTCATTTCGTCATACTGGAATATACCGGTCCTATACTCCGTGCAGATGGACTTTAAACACCCTCCACATGTCAGATGTGGACTTGCCAGTTTTACGAAGGATGAACAGCTCTGATGGGCAGAAGGGTGCAGAGTTGCCCATGTCCCCCCCCCCCCCTTTGGAGAATCACAAACCGTTACTGTTGCTATGCTGCTAATGAGAGAGAGAGATGTGAGAGAAAACATGCTGTAATAGGAACATCTGCTACAGATAAGAGAGAGATAAAGCAGGGGAGTGAGACTTGTTGATCCACCATATTATGACTTCTGAAAGACTTATGGCTTCTGAGAGGGTTGTTCACCTTGTACCATTCTGTTCATTAAAATTCCTCAGTGAACAGCTGGAGTGGGCTGGTTTGATGGACACATCCATTCAAAATTGATGGACAACTGAGACACCGTGAGTAGGGATAAAAGTGAGGTCTGGGGAGATACCCTTCAGACACAACAGGAGACACGCTATTGAGAACTGCTTGAGTGTTGGAACCCACGTGAAGGTGTGGGGCATCGGAGACCGAACAAAGGGATCGGTCAGTTTAACTCACGGTGTTATAGCAGGGCCGGTGCGGGCTTGTGTGTGTGTCCACTCATGCTAGAGTGACGAGTCCACCACAGAAGAACGGTCTAGCTGAAGGACAGAGGAGTCATACCTGAATGGCTACAACACATCGACGGATCAAGAACGTAAAGGAAGGTTTGCCTGCCTGTAGCTGTTACATCTTGCTCGCTCACTCTCTCTCTCTCTCTCCAACAATTACAACACAACGACCAACATCTACCTCAGCACGTATGAACTGAACTGAACTTTATATTCACATATGACAATTCATTATCCATTAGACATTGATAGAGCTTGTTTATTATTGATTAATATTATACCCACACTTTTAGGTTTAGTATTGCTAACGTGTATTATCTATATATTTGCATTATTAATATTGATTTGTGTATTTTACTAGTAAAAACTGTTTGAAAATAGTACCACCAGACTCCAATGGATACTTCTTTCTCTGCTGGTAAGACACCCAGTTAAGGGGCACGTAAAATATTGGGGGCTCGTCCGGGATATGCTTGCCTTATTGGGGGACCAGTGAATCGGGCTATAAGTCCATTATGTGATCTGGTTGCGTGGGTAAATAGACGGGAACCTGCAAAGATGGAAATAGACAAATTTACAAAGAACCCGACTTTGGGGGCATTGGGGAATGCCAGGAATGTGGGATTGGTGAGTGTTGCGAAACGATTAAATCTCTCGGCGCTGAAATCGTCGATGAGAAAGTTGGAGATACAGAGGGCCATAGCCCATCATTATATATCTAAGGCTGTGTTCGCGCTTGATGCATTGAACCTGTTCCCTGAGAAGAAATCAGTTGATGGGGCAGCTCAGTTAGAGATGGAAAAAATAAGGTTGGAGATGGAGAAGAGGAAAATGGAGTATGAGATCCTGCTAAAGGAGTTGGAGGCGAAACGGGAGAAAGAAAGAGCTGAGTTGGTTGAGAAGGAGAAGCAGAGGCAGCATGAACTTCAGATGAGACAGCTGGAAGCAGAGGAGGAAGAAAGGAAAGCTGAAAGGAGGAAAGAGTAAGCCGAAAGGAGGATGGAGGAGGAAGAGAAACAACGGTAGTTCGAGAGGGAGAGATGGCAACCTGTGGGTAGCGGGGCAGACCGATCGGAGAAGTTTAATATTAGTAGGGAGTTAAGGTTAGTACCTCCGTTCGAGGAGACGGACGTTGATAGTTACTTCTTGCATTTTGAAAAGGTGGCCGTGAATCAGAAGTGGCCCAGAGATCAGTGGGTGGCGTTGTTACAAAGTGTATTAAAAGGAAAGGCTCAACGGGCATATGCGGCATTGTCCATGGAAGAGTCTGAGGATTATGAGGAAGTAAAAGAGGCTATACTTCGGGCCTACGAGTTGGTACCTGAAGCGTATAGACAAACCTTCAGAGATTTAAAGAAACTGTGGAATCAGACGTATACAGAGTTTGCCTGTGAGAAGGGTGTGTTCTTGGATCGCTGGTGCGCTGCAGAAAGGGTGGAGGAAGATTTCTATCGTTTAAGAGAGTTAATTCTGCCTGAAGAATTTAAAGGTTGTGTTTCGGATAATATCCGGACGTATCTGAACGTGAAGTCGAATAAGTCTATAACGGAATTTGCCACGTTAGCAGATGAATATGCCCTAACCCACAAGACAAAGTTTCCCCCAAATAAGAGTTGCCAGAAAGGCAGTAGGGACGGTAGAGAAAGTCCACCGGCTAAAGTAGAGAATAAGCTGGGAACTAGTGGTAAAGATAAGGAGGAGGACAAGCAAGCTGGCAGGAAGGTTCCTGGCTTGACCTGTTATAGTTGTGGAAAGGTTGGTCATATTGCATCTAAGTGTTTTGCTCCGAAGAAGGAGACAGGAAAAGGGAAAACAGCAATCCCTACAGGTTGCATTGAGTCGATCAGCAGATCAACGAGGAAGGCAAAGGTGGATAGAGTACGAGAGGGCCGTCAGAAATTTATTTTGGAAGGGACGGTGTCTGTAAAAGAAGGAGAAACTCCAGTTCCAGTGAGAATATGGAGGGATACTGGGGCTGACCAGTCATTGATCCTAAGTAAGGTGCTAGATTACGGTCCTGAAACTGGAGAGGTGGTATTAAGAGGCATCGGAAAAGGGACAGAAGCCGCATCTGGGATATTGCATACAGTTCTAGTTGTCTCATTATACGAAAGATGTTGAGGCTTTGGAAAGTGTGCAGAAGAAGTTTACTGCCTGGATTAGAGTGCATGTGCTATAATGAGGTGTTGGACAAACTTTCGTCATTTTCTGTGGAGCAGCAGAGGCTGAGGGGAGATCTGATAAAGGTTTATATGATAGGCATAGATAGAGCAGACAGAGTATATTTTTCCCAGGATTGAAAAGTCTAACACCTGAGGACATGAATTTAAGGAGTCTGTAAGGAGTGAGAATGTTCTCCCCATGACTGTATGGGTTTCCTCCGGCTGCCCACATTCCAAATATTCAAGATTAATGATGGTTTAATGTCATTTCCAGTTGACAAGTGTAAAGAGGAACAAAATAACTGTTACTCCTGATCTGATGAAGCAGAAAAAACATCATAATAAGAGAGAGAACACAATAATGTAAGAATGGTGGATGAGCTTAAAGCGTGGATTGATACCTGGAATTATGATGTTGTAGCTATTAGTGAAACATGGTTGCAGGAAGGGTGTGATTGGCAACTAAATATTCCTGGATTTAGTTGTTTCAGGTGTGATAGAGTAGGAGGGGCCAGAGGAGGAGGTTTTGCATTGCTTGTCCGAGATATTTGTAGTAAACACAAGGTGGTGATTGTGGGAGATTTTAATTTTCCACACATAGATTGGGAAGCTCATTCTGTAAAAGGGCTGGATGGTTTAGAGTTTGTGAAATGTGTGCAGGATAGTTTTTTGCAACAATACATAGAAGTACCGACTAGAGATGGGGCAGTGTTGGATCTCCTGTTAGGGAATGCGATAGGTCAGCTGACAGATGTATGTGTTGGGGAGCACTTCGGGTCCAGTGATCACAATAGCATTAGCTACAATATAATTATGGAGAAGGACAGGACTGGACCTAGAGTTGAAATTTTTGATTGGAGAAAGGCTAACTTTGAGGAGATGCGCAGGGATTTAGAGAGAGTGGATTGGGTCAAGTTGTTTTATGGGAAGGATGTAATAGAGAAATGGAGGTCATTTAAGGGTGAAATTATGAGGGTACAGAATCTTTATGTTCCTGTTCGGTTGAAAGGAAAGTTTAAAGGTTTGAAAGCGCCATGGTTTTCAAGGGATATTAGAAACTTGGTTCGAAAAAAGAGGGATGTCTACAATAGATATAGGCAGCATGGAGTAAAGGAATTGCTCGAGGAATATAAAGAATGTAAAAGGAAACATAAGAAAGAGATTAGAAAAGCTAAAAGGAGTTACGAGTTTGGTTTGGCAAATAAGGTGGAAGTAAATCCGAAAGGCTTCTACTGTTATATTAAAAGCAAGAGGATAGTGAGGGATAAAATTGGTCCCTTAGAGAATCAGGTTGGTCAGCTATGTGTGGAGCCGAGGGAGATGGGAGAGATTTTGAACGATTTCTTCTCTTCGATATTCACTAAGGAGAAGGATATTGAATGGTGTAAGGTGTGGGAAACAAGTAAGGAAGTTATGGAACCTATGACAATTAAAGAGGTGGAAGTACTGGCGCTTTTAAGAAATTTAAAAGTGGATAAATCTCCGGGTCCTGACCGGATATTCCCCAGGACCTTGAGGGAAGTTTGTGTAGAAATAGCAGGAGCTCTGACGGAGATCTTTCAGATGTCATTAGAAACGGGGATTGTGCCGGAGGATTGGCGTATTGCTCATGTGGTTCCATTGTTTAAAAAGGGTTCTAGAAGTAAGCCTGGCAATTATAGACCTGTCAGTTTGACATCAGTGGTGGGTAAATTAATGGAAAGTATTCTTAGAGATAGTATTTATAATTATCTGGATAGACAGGATCTGATTAGGAGTAGCCAGCATGGATTTGTGCGTGGAAAATCATGTTTGACAAACCTTATTGAATTTTTTGAAGTAGTTACGAGGAATGTTGACGAGGGTAAGGCAGTGGATGTAGTCTATATGGACTTCAGCAAGGACTTTGACAAAGTTCCACATGGAAGGTTAGTTAAGAAGGTTCAGTCGTTAGGTATTAATGCTGGAGTAATAAAATGGATTCAACAGTGGCTAGATGGGAGATGCCAGAGAGTAGTGGTGGATAATTGTTTATCGGGATGGAGGCCGGTGACTAGCGGGGTGCCTCAGGGATCTGTTTTGGGCCCAATGTTGTTTGTAATATACATAAATGATCTGGATGATGGGGTGGTAAATTGGATTAGTAGGTATGCTGATGATACTAAGGTAGGAGGTGTTGTGGATAATGAGGTGGGTTTTCAAAGCTTGCAGGGAGATTTATGCCGGTTAGAAGAATGGGCTGAACGTTGGCAGATGGAGTTTAATGCTGAGAAGTGTGAGGTTCTACATTTTGGCAGGAATAATCCAAATAGAACATACAGGATAAATGGTAGGGCATTGCGGAATGCAGTGGAACAGAGAGATCTAGGAATAACAGTGCATAGTTCCCTGAAGGTGGAGTCTCATGTGGATAGGGTGGTGAAGAAGGCTTTTGGAACGCTGGCCTTTATAAATCAGAGCATTGAGTACAGAAGTTGGGATGTAATGTTAAAATTGTACAAGGCATTGGTAAGGCCAAATTTGGAATATTGTGTACAGTTCTGGTCAACGAATTATAGGAAAGATATCAATAAATTAGAGAGAGTGCAGAGACGATTTACTAGGATGTTACCTGGGTTTCAGCACTTAAGTTACAGAGAAAGGTTGAACAAGTTAGGTCTCTATTCATTGGAGCGTAGAAGGTTGAGGGGGGATTTGATCGAGGTATTTAAAATGTTGAGAGGGATAGATAGAGTTGACATGAATAGGCTGTTTCCATTGAGAGTAGGGGAGATTCAAACGAGAGGACATGATTTGAGAGTTAGGGGGCAAAAGTTTAAGGGAAACACGAGGGGGTATTTCGTTACTCAGAGAGTGATAGCTGTGTGGAATGAGCTTCCTGTAGAAGTAGTAGAGGCCAGTTCAGTTGTGTCATTTAAGGTAAAATTGGATAGGTATATGGACAGGAAAGGAGTGGAGGGTTATGGGCTGAGTGCGGGTAGGTGGGACTAGGTGAGATTAAGAGTTCGGCACGGACTAGGAGGGCCGGAATGGCCTGTTTCCGTGCTGTGATTGTTATACGGTTATATGGTTATAATTACCCAACATCAGTTTCAGTACAGCTCCTGCTTTTGTTGGACTATCTGCATCCTGATTTAAGATGTCATCCGAGATAGAAAAAAATAGTTGAAGCTAGTGAATCGGGGAGCTTTTAATAATCAAAAGAAGGCAATTAAAAAAGGAATAAGCAGAGAAAAGGTGAAATATAAATGCAAGCTAGCTAATAATAGAAAATAAGATACCAAAATGAAGTATCATGATGAATCACAGTAATGTATCATATTCAATCGTGATTAATATGCATTGAAACTAACATGGTCAGGTCTCCAGCGTTCCAACTAAATTACTATTTTTGCCGCTGCGTGGATCAGCCATTGCTCTGAGTCGGAGATTTTCACTCGGCCTGAAAAAAGCGAGACATCTTAGATGTGTGTGTTTTTGTAATGCGCATCTATGAATATTTAGAATGGACTGACAAAAAATATATACTTTTGTCTTTATCTATTAATGGAAGGATATGATAAATGGCCGTTCCAACAATGGAGAGTCCTTCTACATCTTGATGGCCAATTCAGAGAAGTCCCATTATTGCTGTCATAACCGCCAGGTGGCGCAACGCGCACTCAGTTCATTAATAAGTAATATATGCATAAAATGTACAAAGTATTTCGGTAAATAAACAAATGAATGAACGAATAAATTATCTAATGAAAAAGTAAATGAATTAACCAGTATAAAAGGAATCATGAGGTCGCTTTCATGGGTCCATGGACTGTTCAGAAATCTGATTGCAGAAGATTTAGGTAAATCTCTGAGCGTGGGTCTTCAGGGTCATGTACCTACTTCCGGATGGTGGTAAGGACACGAGAACATATCCTGGATGATAGTAATGTGACAAGAAAATATCCCGAATGTCAGTAATGAGACAAGAGCATGTCCCTACTGGTAGTAATGAGACGCGAGCATATCCCGGATGGTAATGTTGGGAAGAGAGCATATTCCGGATTGTACTAACAGGAAGGGTGTATATCCCGAATGGTTGTAATGAGACAAGAGCATATACCTGACGGTAATCACCCTTAATTATGGACCTGGTATTCCTGAGGAACCACCTTTTGAAGATTTTCATCGATTATGAAGAGGCTTGCACTGTGATGAATGTGATTGCTGTGCGGAAGCCTCTGCAATCTGTGTCGATCCTGTGCATTGCAGCCTGCACACCAGACGGTGATGGAAACAGTCAGAATACTCTCCGCCTTGCATTTGCGAACATTTCCCAGTTTTTGGTGACATACCCATACCAAATCTCTTCAAGCTTTGTGGGCCGAAGGGCCTTTATTGTGCTGTAGGCTTTCTCTGTTTCTATGTTTCTATCACCAGCTGGAATACAGCCGCTGACGTGCCTTTCTTTGTGAATGTATAACTATGAGAGGCCAAGAGAAGATTCTGTCAGAAGGAGCTTAAACCTGCTCACCCTCACCACCGCCGACCCTTCAATGAGGACTGGTGTGTGATCTCCCGACTTCTCCTTCGCGGCGTTCACAGTCACATCCTTGGTCTTGCTGTCTCTGTTTGCAAGATTATTGCAGCGACAACACTCAGCCAGTCTACCTATCCCGGAGGGAAGTAGTTTTCTGGAAAACTCCACGTGATCTGGTGGAGGACGACACCAGAGTATCGAGGGCCGAATAGCCTTCTGCTTCTCTAGCGTTTTAGGTTCGTTCATTCTCCGCCTTTTCGCTCTGCGCTCCAGTCAGTTCCGGCTTTTCAGATAACGGGCTCTCGGGATCTCTCATGGAGACCAGGAAATGAGGCTCACTCTCCGAATGTAACTAAGACAGGCGCCGCTCTCTCGGGATCGCGTGGATGACGTTCACTTTACTCTTTCTCTTTCTCTTCATGTCGGTGGGTGAGAGAAACTCTCTTTGAGACCATTATCGGATTCCACACAGCAGCAGATAGTTGTAGAACAGCACACAGGATTTGATGTAGATTTGAGCAAAGTACAGACTCTCTGATCCAATCAGCGCTGCCGCTTGTGACGTCAGAATCCAGATATCTGACCCGCAAACCAGGAAGCGCGGCTCAGTCTCCGAGTGTAACGGAGATCGGCGCTGCTCTCTCGGGATGTCGGGACTGCCCTTCGCAGCTCTCGTTCTTTGTCTCCACATAACGGCGGGTGAGTGTCAGTCTTTCGAACCCTCAGTGGCGGATAACCATCAGAGTGGCGGGTGGTAGGAGGCATGAAGAATAGTTTATAAGGAATGAAGATGAGATTGTAATAATCGATCTTACTGAGTTCTCAACAGATCCCTGGTATCTGTACAGATTGTGTTAAGTACAGATCCCAAGTCTATCCGCGTCTGTCGCTTTTCCCTCATATGATTTTCTCTTTCTCAGGTGAGTCCCAGCAGTTTACTACTATCGTTGAGCACAGCGACATAAATGTCGCCGGTGGGGGTATGTCGCCAGCTAGTAGCACACAAACCTCTGCGACCGTCAATCTACGTGTCACTGGTAAGTGAGACAGAGTCATGCGATCTCGGACTATAACTTTCATTTTATTCCTGTGGTGAAAGAATACAATAAAACCTTTACGGTGGTCGCAGAACCTGGACTCCAGTGAACTCTGCCAGACCTGCTCTCGGACTGTTCAGTTCTCACTGTTTTGCGTGGCTGTGTATCCCCGTTTCTGTTTGCGGGCTGCTCGCACTTGTCCGTGCCGGATGTCAGTTCCGTCTTCAAGGCCATCAAGTAATCATTTTTGCTGTATTTTACTCTATTTTCGAAAACGGACCGTTTCTCCAGTCAGCTGGAAATGATTAATTCTAAATCATCTACTTCAAAGTTTAACGACGCTATCCTCCCCAGTGCCGCCCACATGTCTCAGACAGTAGAGAAACATAGAAACAAAGAAAACATACAGCACAATACAGGCCCTTCGGCCAACAAGGTTGTACCGAACATGTCCCTGCCTTAGAAATTGTCAGGCTTACATATAACCTCCATTTTTCTAAGCTCCACGTACCTATCCAAAAGTCTCTTTAAAGCCCCAATCGTACCCGCCTCCACCACGTTGCCGGCAGCCCATTCCACGCACTCACCACTCTCTGAGTAAAAAAACTTACCCCTGACATCTCCTCTGTACCTACTCCCCAGCAGCTTAAACCTGTTTCCTCTTGGGAAAAAGCCTCTGACTATCCACACGATCAATGCATCTCATCATCTTGTACAGTTCTATCAGTTCACCTCTCATGCTCCGTCACTCCAAGGAGAAAAGGCCGAGTTCACTCAACCCATTCTCATAAGGCCTGCTCCCTAACCCAGGCAACAACCTTGTAAATCTCCTCTGCACCCTTTCGATGGCTTCCACATCCTTCTTGTAGTGAGGCGACCAGAATATTGACAGCATTCTGCAGTCCTCTGTGTAGGATTGTCTAAAGGTTAATTTAGAGGTTGAGTCTGTTGTGAGGAAGGGAAATGCGACGTTAGCATTCACTTCAAGAAGACAAGAATATAAAAGAAAGCATATAATATTGAAAGTTTATAAAACACTGGCGAGGCCTCACTTGGAGTATTGTGAACAGATTTGGCCCCTGACACGAGAATGGATGTGCTGAAATTGGAGAGGGTTCAAAGGGGGTTCACAAAAATGGTTCCAGGAATGAAAGACTTGTCATAATATGAGACTTTAATGAATCTGAGCCTGTATGCACTGGAATCCAGAAGAGTTGAGAGGAAGGAAACTGTCTATCAGGTCACCCCTCATTCTTCTGAATTCCAATGAATACAGACCCAAAGCATCAAATGTCCGTCATATGAAAACAATAGACTCATGCGAGTGAACTTCCTTTGAAGCCCTTCAGTTTCAACACATCCTTTCCAAGAACAGTGCCCCAAATCTGCTCACAATACTCCCGGTGAGACCTCACTGGTGCTTAAACAGTTGAAAGGTCACATCATTGCTTTTACAATCTCGTCCACATGAAATGAATGCTAATATCGCCTTCTCCCCGTTTTCCTTGATGCCCCGACCAATAGAAAATCTATCAACCTCGGCGTTAAATATACATACAGACTTGGTCTCCGTTCTGAACTGAGGATTCTCTATTTGTAGCTCTGTCACCTTAACATTGACTCTCCCAACACAGGAATCATCCTCTCTGTAGGAAACTATAGATACATAATCATCCACTATAGGAAACATCCTCTTCACATCCACTCAATCTGTGCCCTCTGGTCCTAGACTCCCCCACTATAGGAAACATCCTTTCCACAGCCACTCTATCTGTGTCCTCTGGTCCTAGACTCCCCCACTACAGGAAACATCCTCTCCGCATTCACTCTGTCTGTGTCCACTGGTCCTAGACTCTCCCACTATGGGAAACGTCCTCTCCGCATCCACTCTGTCTCTGTCCTCTGGTCCTAGACTCCCCCACTCTAGGAAACATCCTCTCCACATCTACTCTGTCTCTGTCCTCTGGTCCTAGACTCCCCCACTATAGGAAACATCCTCTCCACATCCACTCTATCTGTGTCCTCTGGTCCTAGACTGCCCCACTGTAAGAAACATCCTCTCCACATCCACTCTATCTGTGCCCTCTGGTCCTAGACTCCCCCACTATAGGAAACATCCTCTCCACAGCCACTCTATCTGTGTCCTCTGGTCCTAGACTCTCCCACTGTAAGAAACATCCTCTCCACATCCACTCTATCTGTGCCCTCTGGTCCTAGACTCCCCCACTATAGGAAACATCCTTTCCACAGCCACTCTATCTGTGTCCTCTGGTCCTAGACTCCCCCACTACAGGAAACATCTTCTCCGCATTCACTCTGTCTGTGTCCACTGGTCCTAGACTCTCCCACTATGGGAAACATCATCTCCACATCCACTCTGTCTCTGTCCTCTGGTCCTAGACTCCCCCACTATAGGAAACATCCTCTCCACATCCACTCTATCTGTGTCCTCTGGTCCTAGACTCCCCCACTACAGGAAACATCCTCTCTACATCCACTCTATCTGTGTCCTCTGGCACTAGACTCCCCCACTATAGGAAGCATCCTCTCCACATCCATTATTCAAAGAATTCCAACAGATTGTTCAGGCTAGATTTCCCGCTGTGGGATGCTGACTGCCTCCAAGTACCCTGAGACATAACCCATAATGATCGACTCCTTTCCAAACAGTTCTGGCCAACTCCCGTCCATTATAACACAGCCTCATGTATGGCACCATATCATGGCCTTCTGAAAGTTCCAGAACACAGAATCAACCAGTTATCATTTGTCTATCTTGCCTGTTATTTCTTCAAAGAATTCCAGCAGATTTGTCAGGCAAGATTTCCCCCTGAGGGAAGCATGCTGACTGCAGCCTATTTTATCATGTGCCCCCAAGTACCCTGAGACCTCATCCTTAATGATTGAATCCTCTCCAAATGATTCTGGACAACTCCCCTCCCATGGGTCTGTAATTCAATTTACCCCATTGTTATACTGGTACATGTGACTTCTTCTTCACAAATTTCAGGGTGAATTCGATCCTATTATAAACAACATCTCGAAGTTGTTTGTTTCCCTTAAGGTCTCTATTCAATTCTGGATCTTTGCTCAACACCAAATCCAGAATAGATGATCCTCTACTGGGCTCAACCACCAGCTGCCCTGAAACGCCAGCTCGCAGGGACTCTACAAGATCGCCCTGCTGGAATCCAGCACCAACCTGATTTTCCCAATCTATCTTCCGATTGAAATCCCTCCTTACTTATTGTAACATTGCCCTGTTGACATGCATTTTCTATCACACGTTGTAGTTTTAGGCCGCATCATTACTCTGTTTGGCGGTCTCTGTGCAATTCCCATCAGGGACCTTTTACCCTCGCTGTTCCACAGCTCTCTGCACATCGGTGTAATACATTCCGACCCACTTTCACCCCTTTCTAATACTTTAACTTCACTTTCTCACCAACAGAGCAACGTCGACCCGCTTGTGTTTCTGCCTGTCCTTTCGATACAATATGTATCAAACACCCGGCTATAACCTTTCCGCCGTGATACAATGTTGCCTTAAATATTATAGGACTAATTTTGTAAGTCTTATAAGATGTGTAAAGACAGAGTATACGGGGAGACACGCTTATTCTCATTTGTTCCAGAGGACAATTAAACTCTAGCCAAGTTGCTTAGTCCCCCTAAAAACAACAGGAAAACTTTAAACTCTGCCGGAATTTCATTCCATCTGCGATCTGATCTGATATCGAAACACATGAGGATAAGAGACAGGAATTGCGACGATATTGAGTTGGAGACACATAAATTTTCCTGAACGTGCAGAGAAAATCAAGTGTAAAACAATTTGCAATTTGGTTGCATTTACAGAGGCAGGGATCTTGAGTTGGCGAACCAATTGTTATGAACATGATGTCGCTGAAAACAAGTGTAACTCCATTTGAAATTTAATTTTAGATCCAGTGGCAGTGACCGGGGTTGCCGTGGTGACCAATGATTCCACTCCTCTGGAAAACCTCGATACCATCGCACTGAGTTGTGACGCGTCGGGCACTGTTCAGACACGGACATGGTTCAAGGATGACCAACCCATGCGGGAAAACGGCAGAATATTTACATCTTTCGACAAGGCGAAACTGACTATAATCAGTGTGAACAGAAACGACGCAGGGACGTACAAGTGCATCGCCAGCAACTCCATCAGCGGTGGCGCTGGAGAGACTAACGTGCAAGTTTACTGTAAGTCCACAGTTAGTCAACCGCGTTCATTTGTATCAGATAGTACATTTATCAACGTGTGTTCTCTTTGTAGAGATGGACAGAGAAGGTCAGAGTATCCCGGATCCACCAGGATATTATTCTAATCAATATATTTTTTTTTTTTTTACAGATGGACCAGAGAAGGTCAGAATATCCCGGATCCACCAGGACATTACTCTCATCAATATATTTATTTTTGTTTTACAGATGGACCAGAGAAGGTCAGAATTGTACCGGAGCGTCCAGTTGTGTCCAATATTGTGTCAAACCTGACATTAACTTGCTTTGCTCTGTCAGTCCCCTGGGGTATGTATGCATGGTACAACGGGAACAATCTCCTGCAGACAGGGCAGGAACTCACCCTTGTGTCAGTGACCTCGGTTGACGTTGGCAGTTATACATGTCGGGTTACTAACGACGTAACCAAGCGGAGCAGTAACCTCACTGTCCATGTTACCGCACAAGGTGAGTGAATGAGTCTCTCATTCGTCCATGTAAACCCGATGATCAAAGATCCAAACTATTTCCCTCTCACTCTCTCCTCACTCCATACATTCTCTCTTGCTTGTAAATGGCTGATCAGGTTAAAGTAATAATCGATTTAAAAGAAGACCCTGAGCGACACCACGAGCATTGAACAAAAAGTAGTGAATAAAAATGACGTCGCCATTCACAAGGCACCCACTAATTTAAATTCACAACTTCCGTGAGAACGGGTAAGTTATATTCCTGGTTTGAGAACACCGTGGGTAGAATCACAAGCACAGCTCGAAACCGACAGGGCAACATTGGGGGTGATCAACTGCAGAGCAGTGATGTATCAGGATTTCAGTGAGGTGTTGGACAAGGTTCCCAACGAGGAGATCATTCGAAAAGTCAGGATTCACGGGGCCGAGAGAAGCTTGGCTGCGTGGGTTGATCGGTTACAGAAGGAACACGGTGGTAACGGATGGCAGGCATTCTGCATGGGCGTCATGCAGTCAGAAAAGGTAGAAGAGCCGGGGCTGGTTTTTTTTAAAAATCTTAGTGACAAATTGAATGACCATTTCCAGTAGCTGAATTCGCGTTCATTCACTTTACCTTTCCTGTTCACCCCTCTCCGGAAGTAGGTGATTCCCAAATCTCCTTGCGTGGTGAGTTGAACACTATGTTGTCTTTACGGATTACAGACGAATGGCATCGACATGATGTCAGAACATTGGACCAAACCAATGTTCAATGTCGAGAAAGCGTCCGGAACGATTCAGAGCGTGGATCAGTCATCATTTCTAAAAAAAAAATAAGATGCGTTTTCGCAATGTAAAACTGATGTTTGTTTTCTGTGTTAGCACCAAAACCAGATGAAAGTTGTACCCTCACCTCTGGCGCGATCGTGGGCATTGTACTTGGTTTACTTGGCGTGGGCCTGATCGGCGGAGTCAGCGGATGGTTGATCGCGAGGAAAACGGGAGGGTAAACGCATTTCTCTCCGAATCTCATTTCTACCTTTAATTAGTGTTTGAGAATTTCGGCGGAAACGGCTTCTGCTCGGATTCAGGGGCATCTGTGGACCGAACCAGCATTCCACGTTCACGGCGGAGTTGTTTGTCTGACATTTGAACGCCTCTCTGAAAGAGGTTTGCGTTCAGCAATATCTGTGTGGAAAGCTGAGTATGTCAAAAAGGCCCGGGCAATTTTCTCCACTTTACCCATGACGGTGACTGGAATCGGGCATCTGATAACCAGTGCCGTGAAAGGGAATACTAGAGAGAATCAAATGGAATTACAGGAGCCGTTCTCATTCGGTGTACCAGCGCAGGAAATTGACATCTTGCCCGATTCATGTATTGATCTTTGTTTCTGTCTGTTCAGGGTCAAAGATCCACCGCAATCCAAACTCGATACGAGCATCAATTCTGGAAGACCAAGTGAGTGAACTCCGTTTCAACTGTTCCATTGCTGTTCCCGTGGAAATTTAAACATTTGATTTAACTTTAGGAGCTCATAGTGCACGGAAGCTGGAGGTTTTCATCCGAGCGAATGGTCACGAATTATGCGAATTCTGCCGTTGAGTTTTCCACTTATTTAAGTCGAAATTTTCTGCTCAACATTACAATATCAGCGGAGAGATGGAATGGCAGTTTATCCAACTTAATTTAGCTTCATATTGATCAATATCGGCCCTCACTTCCTGGGTCCGGCGATGGGTGGGAAGGAAGCTCATGCTGTTAATGGCGTTTTGTTCTGGGCCGGGTTGACGTCTGCTGTGTTCAACAAGGGCTCCCGATGCTCTGCGCCGTTGTGACGTATCCGTTTTGTTCTGGGCCGGGTTGACGTCTGCTGTGTTCAACAAGGGCTCCAGATGCTCTGCGCCGTTGTGACGTATCCGTTTTGTTCTGGGCCGGGTTGACGTCTGCTGTGTTCAACAAGGGCTCCCGATGCTCTGCGCCGTTGTGACGTATCCGTTTTGTTCTGGGCCGGGTTGACGTCTGCTGTGTTCAACAAGGGCTCCCGATGCTCTGCGCCGTTGTGACATATCCGTTTTGTTCTGGGCCGGGTTGACGTCTGCTGTGTTCAACAAGGGCTCCCGATGCTCTGCGCCGTTGTGACATATCCGTTTTGTTCTGGGCCGGGTTGACGTCTGCTGTGTTCAACAAGGGCTCCCGATGCTCTGCGCCGTTGTGACATATCCGTTTTGTTCTGGGCCGGGTTGACGTCTGCTGTGTTCAACAAGGGCTCCCGATGCTCTGCGCCGTTGTGACGTATCCGTTTTGTTCCCACAGGTACCTTGGACACAGAGACCGTGAACGCATCGCAAAACTACGAAAACTTCCCAAGGAATGAACAGGTAGGATGGAGATGATCTCAGTCATTGTTTCGCAAAGAGGATATAAGATCGGAGGCGTCCATCGGGTCTTTCGGCAATTTATAAGGTCCTGGATGATCGATCCCGGATCTCCTTTTCAGTTAATTGAGAAACTAGACGTCATATTCCGCAAAATAGATCCAGACCTGATGAGCTTATCCCACAGGTATTTTTGTTCACTTCCCTCTTCTTCTATTTCCACTCTGGCCTCTTATCTCTTGTCTTCACCTGCCCATCAACTCCCCCTGGTGACACTCCTTCTCCCCTTTCTCCTAAGGCACGCTCGCCTCAGCAAACCGATTACTGCCTCCCATATAAAACCGCACCTTAAATTCCTCCATATACCTCTCTAGTAGTCTCTTAAACTTCACTAGTGTATCTGCCTCCACCATTGACTCAGGCAGTGCATTCCACGCACCAACCACTCTCTGAGTGAAAGACCTTCCTCTAATATCCCCCTTGAACTTCCCTCCCCTTATCTTAAAGCCATGTCCTCTTGTACTGAGCAGTGGTGCCCTGGGGAAGAGGCGCTGGCTGTCCACTCTGTCTATTCCTCTGAATATCTTGTACATCTCTATCATGTCTCCTCTCATATTCCTTCTCTCCAATGAATATATTCCTAGCTCCCTTAATCTCTGATCATAATGCATACTCTCTAAAACAGGTAGATAAATCTCCTCTGTACCCTTTTCAATGCATCCAAATCTTTCCTATAGTGAGGTGACCAGAACTGGACACAGTACTGCAAGTGTGGCCTAACTAAAGTTTTATAGAGCTGCATCATTACACCGGGCCTCTTAAACTCTATCCCTCGACTTATGAAAGCTGACACCCCATAAGCTTTCTTAACTACCCCATCTACATGTGAGGCAACTTTCAGGGATTTGCGGACATGTATCCCCTGATCCCTCTGCTCCTCCACACTACCAAATATCCTGCCATTTACGTTGCACTCTGTTTTGGAGTTTGTCCTTCCAAAGTGTACCACCTCCAGGTTGAACACCATCTGCCACTTCTCAGCCCACTTCTGCATCCTATCAACGTCTCTCTTTAATCTTCGAAAATCCTCTACACTATTCACAACACCACCATCCTTTGTGTCATCTGCAAACTTGCCAACCCACCCTTCTACCCCCACATCCAGGTCGTTAATAAAACACCCGAAATGCCAAGGTACCAGAACCGATCTTTGTGGGACACCACTCGTCACAACCCTCCAATCTGAATGTACTCCCTCCACCACAACATCCCCAATCCGCCACGTACACGTTCTCATTCAGATTTATCTCTCAAGGCGAACGGTTCTGAAAGAGAGTTCCTCATCAGGTAACATGTATCATGCTGCCCGAATTGCTGAATGCATATGAATGCTGTCAGGGAAAAAAATATATCAGACCATAAAACCAAAAGACAAAGGAGCAGAAGTCAGCCATTCGACCCATCGAGTCTGCTCCGCTATTTCATCATGAGCTGATCCAATCTCCCCTTTAGTCCCACTCCCCCGCCTTCTCACCATAACCTTTCAAGCCCTCGCTGTTCAGATACCTATCAATTTCTGCCTTAAATACACCAAATGACCCGCCCTCCACTGCCGCCCCTGGCAACAAACTCCACAGATTCACCGCTCTCTCGCTGAAAAAAAAATCGCATCTCTGTTCTGAATGGGCGCCCTGCAATCCTCCAGTCATGTCCTCTCGTCCTAGACTCCCCCAGCATGGGAAACAACTTTGCCACATCCACTCTCTCCATGCCTTTCAACTTTCGAAATGTTTCTATGAGGTCCCCCCTCATTCTTCTAAACTCCAAGGAGTACAGTCCAAAAGCGGTCAAACGGTCCTCATATGTTAACTCTCTCATTCCCGGAATCATTCTAGTGAATCTTCTCTGAACCCTCTCCAATGTCGGCATATCCTTTCTTAAATAAGGAGCCCAAACCTGCCCACAGTACGCCAAGTGAGGTCTTACCAGTGCCTTATGGAGCCTGAACATCACATCCCTGCTCCTATACTCTATTCCTATAGAAATGAATGCCTACATTGCATTCACCTTCTTCACTACCGACTAAACTTTGAGGTTAACCTTAAGGGTAACCTGCACGAGGACTCCCAAGTCCCGTTGCGTCTCAGAACTTTGAATTCTCTCCCCATTTAAGTAATAGCCTGCCCGTTTATTTCTTCTACCAAAGTGCATGACCGTACACTTTCCAACATTGTATTTCATTTGCCATTTCTCTATCCATTCCCCCAATCTATCCAAGTCTCTCTGCAGATTCTCTGTTTCCTTAGCACTACCGGCCCCTCCATCTATCTTTGTATCATCAGCAAATTTAGCCACAAAGCCATAATCCAAATCGTTGATATACAACGAAAAAAGAAGCGGCCCCAACACGGACCCTTGTGGAACACCACTGGTAACCGGCAGCCAACCAGAATGGGATCCCTTTATTCCCACTCTCTGCTTCCTGCCAATCAACAACGTTCTATCCACGTATGTAACTTCCCCGTAATTCCATGGGCTCTTATCTTGTTCAGCAGCCTCATGTGCGGCACCTTGTCAAAGGCCTTCTGATAATCCAAATACACAACATCCACTGCATCTCCCTTGTCTAGCCTACCTGTAATTTCCTCAAAAATCTGCTCAGGCAGGATTTTCCTTTGAGGAAACCATGCTGAGTTCTGCCTATCTTGTCATATGCCTCCAGGTACTCCGTAACCTCATCCTTGACAATCGACTCGAACAACTTCCCAACCACAGATGTCAAGCTAACAGGTCTATAATTTCCTTTTTGCTTCCTTGCCCCCTTCTTAAATAGCGGAGTGGCATTTGCAATCTTCCAGTCAATATTCTGCGTGAATCAGGAACACGCAGTCCGTCGAACAGCGAACTCCCAGCAGCAGTGAATGTGAAAACCGATACCCTCGGGGTTTAAATGTGCAGAGTCAGAATACAATTGGTGCTCGCTTGGTTAAACGTCACGATAAAAATAAATCGCCTTTTCTCTTTACAGGGCTCAAGTAACAATACACAAGATGGAAACTCCACTTACACGGTGAGGGAATTATTTGTGTCAATCCCATTTTGAAGTAATTGTTTCCACTTTACAGAATAAGAAACAGACCCTGAAGTGAGACATTCGACAGCGAGAATGACGTCGAAGAGGCGGCAATGGGGGCGGCAGAAATGGCGGATGAACTCATGAAGTATCATGTGTTAGTCTGGACTGTGGAGCACAGCCTGGTCCCTCTGTCCCACGGTCTTTCCGAGCCGATTTGTTACATGTGTCCAAGTCCTTTTCGGTGTCCTTCCAATTCTCCTCTCTCACAGACTGCGTTTGTTATTAACTTTTGCTAATCACAGTGATTTACTTCCGTTTAACAGGGACTGGTTCTGGGCGATCGATCTGTTTACGGTGATCTGAAGAGGTAAGTCAGCAGAACATGAGGCTGTCGATGCCACATGTGACTTGCAAAGGGAACATGTCCATTATTGCCAAGCCGATGAGTTGAGCAGAGCCCCGGCTGTGAGTGATTCCAAGTTACCCAGTGATTAACAGATGAGAGACATGTAACACTGTGGGACTGGAGTCAGGCGGCGACGGGTAGCAAGTCATTGCTATTCAGAGGAATAATTGTCGTGGGCCTGTGGTCTTGCGAAACAGATGTATTGTCTGCAAATTCTCATTTACACAATCTCTGACACCGAATAAGGAACTATCGCCCGTATTTTGACTCACCAACTTTATTTCTTTCCGGATGCTAAGACAGCCAACATGAATTGTTCATTTATTTCCTCAGATGACGTCACTGGTGAATAGAAGAGGACGGTTGGCCGGGAATTCACACATGAGAAGGACAACCCTCGTTGAAGGAGCCACCGTTCAAAACGTCTCTCACTTTTTATCTACAACCGTTATCCATGTCTCCGTCATATCTCTCTCGACAGTCACCTCTACCCAGACTCCAACATCCCATGTTAGACACCCTCATCCTTCCACCAACCTTTGCCCTCTCAACTTTGCTCTGCGTTACGATCTCAATCATTTAATTGCCCACATTATAGGCGGTTCCGTTTCTAAAGACATGTTACGCTAAGATCTGAAACATAGCAGTGTGTGACTCTCAACCTTCAGATTCGCCTCGATTTTATGTTGTCCGGGAACCTGGTGCAGCGGCTGAAACGGTCACGTGACAATAATTCCAATGATTTCATCCGACCCGTCTCGGCTCTTCGTATCAGCAAGTTATAAGAATTAGCTCACTGAATACTGAGCGATATGATGTGAGTATCGTCTTATCCAGCAACCAGACTTTTATCCGTGACATCCAGCCCTATTTGTTTTGGGATCATTCTCCAAGGTTAAAAGTTTCAAGGGTACAATCTAATGTCAGAACATTGTGTGCAATATACATCCTGAAATGTTTTTTCTTCGCAACCATCCAGGAAAACAGAGGAGTGCCCCAAAGAATGAAGGGGAGTTGAATGTTAGAACCACAAAGTCCCCCCCAGATCCCCCTCTCCCGCGCGTAAGCGCCAGCGAGCAACAAGCCCCTCTCCCACTCCCCACCTGTAAAAACAAAAACATCGGCGCCGCCGCCGAGCACTCCAGCGTGAGCAAAGCGACAGCAAAGACACAGACCTGCGGTTACCCCGAAGACTTCGCGTTTCACTCGGTATTCGACATACCACAGGTTCTCTGAATAATAATGGAGGAAGAACTGCCCCCATTTCCCCACCTTGACGGGAATGGCCGCCCTGATGCCCTTTTCTACAGCCAGCAGCTGCCTGCGACCACTTTCTCACCTTCGGCCGCGCACCGCGGTCAAAGAGGCACAAATGCATTTTGACAGCGCGGGAGGTGCGGGTGTGGGGGTTACGAGCATGGGCTTGTAGAAGGGATTTTCCAGGCAATGGGAAATCCAGAGTGAGCGGTCGGGTTTGGTGAATAAACAACATAGTAACGCAATCAAGGAGTCTCGGAAAGAATGGTAATGCTTTGTGGTGACAAATACAATGAGAATTACAAAATTCTGTCCCAGACCATGACCGTGAGTAGAACATTAATACTAGGATGCCGTGTTTGAGGTGTCTGTAATATTTACAAAATGCAACACTCGGTCGGTGATTGACTAAACACGCGGGTGTCTGGTGGGATTGCAGAAGGTGCATCATTTGTTGCTGAAGACGTGTTTCTTCAACGCTGTTATTCTCATGCAGTATGAGCGGATGGTGCATGGATGTGTCATGGGCACTCAGGTAAAATGGCTTCGAGTTAGAAACACCATTCCTTTGCGTTTCCGTAGATGCTATCTGACCAATTGGCTTTGTCCTGGATTGTATAATTTGTATCAGAAAACATTTTAAATCCTATTCAACTCAGGTGGGGACCATAGCGCAGCTGGTCGCGGGTTAACTGGCCATTGTCAGCTGACATTAAATAGGAACTTCAAATGACCATTTCCCCTGCTCCCTGACTAACCCATCACTCAAAAACCACGCGGCTGATTGGCCAGAAGCTGTGATGTCATTTTCCTACTTTACCCCTTAGCGTCCAAAGTTCATTCAAACTATCCGTCCAAAATATCGTCTGAATTTCAAACCCACTATCTATTCGTCAGAAATGAAAAGAACACTCCAGAGGGCATAGATAGGGTGGATAGTCAGTACCTGTTTGCCAGGGCAACAACAGCAAACACCAGAGGGCATATGTCCAAAATTAAGGGAGGGAAGTTTAGGGGCGACATCAGGAGTAAGTTTTTTACACAGAGGGTTGTGAGTGCCTGGAATGACTTGCCAGGGATGGTGGTGGAGGCTAAAACATTAGGGGTATTTAAGAGCCTCTTGGACAGGCACATGGATAAAAAAAATATAGGGTTATGGGGTCGTATGGGTTTAATACTTTTTTGAGGATTATATGGGTCAACACAACATGGAGGGCTGAAGGGCCTGTACTGTGCTGTAGTGTCCTGTGGTTCTATGGTTCTATTAACACAAACACTCACCAGATCCACTTCAGATTCCGGAGGTTCACTATGAGGCGGCGGAGAGCGGGGACAGATCCGTCTGTGCTTCCCGACCTACCTGTTATCTTTCAGTGTCGACACTAACTCTCCAATAAACTTGTTTGTTCTTGTTCTCACTCTGTCTGCCTCTCTATTTGTTCCTCCCTCTCCCTGTGCCCGATGTTTTTTTTCTCCCGGAGGTCGGCCCCTCCCTCTCGGATGTGGGGGTGCGGGACGGATTTGGTGGGAGGGGGCAGGAGGGAGTCGATCCGTAAACGGGACCTCTTCTCCCGCCGGCCCGTCCCGCGAAAGACCCAGCGCAGCGGCGTCCCCTCCCGGCCATGGCTGGGACTGCGGCCGGCGTTCGGACGGGCGGAGGGGGTGGCATCAAAAAATCTTGAGCTGCAAATAGATTTGGGAGTCCTCCTGCAGGATTCCCTCAAGGTTCACTTGCAGCTTGAGGAAGGCAAATGCAATGACAGCGTCCATTTCAAGTGGTCTAGGAATATAAAAAAGCAAGATTCATCTATGGACAGGCTGCAGAGTTGGGCAGTAAAATGGCAGATGGAGTTCAATCCGGACAAGTGTGAGGTGATGCATTTTGGAAAGATAAACCAGAAGACTGAGTACAGGATTAATGGTCAGTTACTTAAGAGTGTGGATGAACAAAGGGACTTTGGTGTACAAATCCTTACAAGCCTCAAGGTCGCTGCACAGGTTGATAGGGTAGATAAGAAGGCCTATGGGATGCTAGGCTTCATAAACAGGGGGATTGAGTTCAAGAGTAGAGAGGTCATGTTGCAACTCTACAAATCTCTGGTGAAACCGCACTTAGAGTATTGGGTTCAGTTCTGGTCACCTCATTATAGGAAGGATGTGGAAGCTATGGAGAGGCTGCAGAGGAGATTTACCAGGATTGATTGGAGAACAAGTCATATGAACCACGGTTAGCAGATCTGGGACTTTTCTCTTTGGAGTGTAGAAGGACGAGAGGGGACTTGATCGGGGTCTACAATATTAGGGGAGACATCAGGGGCAAGTTTTTTACACAGAGGGTTGTGAGTGCCTGGAATGGCTTGCCAGGTCTGCTGGTGGAGGCTAAAACATCAGGGGTTTTTAAGAGTCTCATGGACAGGCACATGGATGAAAGAAAAATGGAGGGTTATGGAGTGGTTTGGGTTTAGTACATTTTTTGAGGATTATTTGGGTCGGCACAACATGGAAAGCTGAAGGCCTCTACTGTGCTGTAGTGTTCTATGGTTCTAAATAGATTGGTAACAGACGGTGTAAATAACTTATTCCTTCTTTGTGACTGACTCCCTGTGCTGAGGGCCGTGAACCCTGTCTGCAGTGCAATCAGGAGCTGTACATCTGTGCTCTTGTCCAACCAAGTTCCCGCAAGTTCCCACGTGGTTCACTGTGGTGACGTCATTACTGGCAAATGCGAACTGCAACTGACAAATACTCATCAGTTAATTGTTCCCAGAAACACGTTTATACGAGTTGCAATTTCATTAATGACTTACTTTAAACCATAAAGGATATCGGGCGGACGGCTGAGGTGAACGCACTTACATTTCTAAAGTGCACACAGTTCGGCCAGTCGGCAGATAGAGCCTGTTCCCCTGCTTCAGGAGATCTCGGTCGATCAGACTGCAGCCTCAGACTTACAGTTGGTGGGCATCAGAAACGGACGGACACGACTGCACTCTGTGATAACTGACACCGTAACTGCCATATCTTTGCCAGCTTGCAGAAGTGAATTGGAGACGTGAACCAGAACTCGTTTACGTGGAGTTTCTATGCTCCCGTCTAAGAGACACCACACTGAAACAAAAAAAAAATCTAGCTACAGCTACTTTCTGAGATTCCCAATCTGTGTAATCAGTGCTTGCATTCAATAAAAGGCAGCTTTGCAAATAACAATATTTCGAAGACATTGTCAAGGGTTAAACGAGCTCACAGAGGTAAACTGAGGAAGAAAGCAAATGGCAGAGGAAGTTGGCGAATATTGTTTTGTACTTGTGGGAGAACAGGTGCGGAGAGAAAACAGCCTCTGAAGGAAATTAACATATATTTATAAGCACGACTCTTGGATGTGAACCAGAACTTGTTTACTCAGTGAGTTTCCATGTTCTAGTTTGAGAGAGACCACACTGAGAAAAAATCTCCCTACAGCTAAAGTTCTAAAGATTCCCAATCTATATAAACTGTGCTGCCTTCAACAAAAGCCAGGTTTGCAATTGTGAATGCTTAGAAAAGATTCCCAATCTATATAAACTGTGCTGCCTTCAACAAAAGCCAGGTTTGCAATTGTGAATGCTTAGAAAAGATTCCCAATCTATATAAACTGTGCTGCCTTCAACAAAAGCCAGGTTTGCAATTGTGAATGCTTAGAAAAGATTCCCAATCTATATAAACTGTGCTGCCTTCAACAAAAGCCAGGTTTGCAATTGTGAATGCTTAGAAAAGATTCCCAATCTATATAAACTGTGCTGCCTTCAACAAAAGCCAGGTTTGCAATTGTGAATGCTTAGAAAAGATTCCCAATCTATATAAACTGTGCTGCCTTCAACAAAAGCCAGGTTTGCAATTGTGAATGCTTAGAAAAGATTCCCAATCTATATAAACTGTGCTGCCTTCAACAAAAGCCAGGTTTGCAATTGTGAATGCTTAGAAAAGATTCCCAATCTATATAAACTGTGCTGCCTTCAACAAAAGCCAGGTTTGCAATTGTGAATGCTTAGAAAAGATTCCCAATCTATATAAACTGTGCTGCCTTCAACAAAAGCCAGGTTTGCAATTGTGAATGCTTAGAAAAGATTCCCAATCTATATAAACTGTGCTGCCTTCAACAAAAGCCAGGTTTGCAATTGTGAATGCTTAGAAAAGATTCCCAATCTATATAAACTGTGCTGCCTTCAACAAAAGCCAGGTTTGCAATTGTGAATGCTTAGAAAAGATTCCCAATCTATATAAACTGTGCTGCCTTCAACAAAAGCCAGGTTTGCAATTGTGAATGCTTAGAAAAGATTCCCAATCTATATAAACTGTGCTGCCTTCAACAAAAGCCAGGTTTGCAATTGTGAATGCTTAGAAAAGATTCCCAATCTATATAAACTGTGCTGCCTTCAACAAAAGCCAGGTTTGCAATTGTGAATGCTTAGAAAAGATTCCCAATCTATATAAACTGTGCTGCCTTCAACAAAAGCCAGGTTTGCCATTGTGAATGCTTAGAAAAGATTCCCAATCTATATAAACTGTGCTGCCTTCAACAAAAGCCAGGTTTGCCATTGTGAATGCTTAGAAAAGATTCCCAATCTATATAAACTGTGCTGCCTTCAACAAAAGCCAGGTTTGCAATTGTGAATGCTTAGAAAAGATTCCCAATCTATATAAACTGTGCTGCCTTCAACAAAAGCCAGGTTTGCAATTGTGAATGCTTAGAAAAGATTCCCAATCTATATAAACTGTGCTGCCTTCAACAAAAGCCAGGTTTGCAATTGTGAATGCTTAGAAAAGATTCCCAATCTATATAAACTGTGCTGCCTTCAACAAAAGCCAGGTTTGCAATTGTGAATGCTTAGAAAAGATTCCCAATCTATATAAACTGTGCTGCCTTCAACAAAAGCCAGGTTTGCAATTGTGAATGCTTAGAAAAGATTCCCAATCTATATAAACTGTGCTGCCTTCAACAAAAGCCAGGTTTGCAATTGTGAATGCTTAGAAAAGATTCCCAATCTATATAAACTGTGCTGCCTTCAACAAAAGCCAGGTTTGCAATTGTGAATGCTTAGAAAAGATTCCCAATCTATATAAACTGTGCTGCCTTCAACAAAAGCCAGGTTTGCCATTGTGAATGCTTAGAAAAGATTCCCAATCTATATAAACTGTGCTGCCTTCAACAAAAGCCAGGTTTGCAATTGTGAATGCTTAGAAAAGATTCCCAATCTATATAAACTGTGCTGCCTTCAACAAAAGCCAGGTTTGCAATTGTGAATGCTTAGAAAAGATTCCCAATCTATATAAACTGTGCTGCCTTCAACAAAAGCCAGGTTTGCAATTGTGAATGCTTAGAAAAGATTCCCAATCTATATAAACTGTGCTGCCTTCAACAAAAGCCAGGTTTGCAATTGTGAATGCTTAGAAAAGATTCCCAATCTATATAAACTGTGCTGCCTTCAACAAAAGCCAGGTTTGCAATTGTGAATGCTTAGAAAAGATTCCCAATCTATATAAACTGTGCTGCCTTCAACAAAAGCCAGGTTTGCAATTGTGAATGCTTAGAAAAGATTCCCAATCTATATAAACTGTGCTGCCTTCAACAAAAGCCAGGTTTGCAATTGTGAATGCTTAGAAAAGATTCCCAATCTATATAAACTGTGCTGCCTTCAACAAAAGCCAGGTTTGCAATTGTGAATGCTTAGAAAAGATTCCCAATCTATATAAACTGTGCTGCCTTCAACAAAAGCCAGGTTTGCAATTGTGAATGCTTAGAAAAGATTCCCAATCTATATAAACTGTGCTGCCTTCAACAAAAGCCAGGTTTGCAATTGTGAATGCTTAGAAAAGATTCCCAATCTATATAAACTGTGCTGCCTTCAACAAAAGCCAGGTTTGCAATTGTGAATGCTTAGAAAAGATTCCCAATCTATATAAACTGTGCTGCCTTCAACAAAAGCCAGGTTTGCAATTGTGAATGCTTAGAAAAGATTCCCAATCTATATAAACTGTGCTGCCTTCAACAAAAGCCAGGTTTGCAATTGTGAATGCTTAGAAAAGATTCCCAATCTATATAAACTGTGCTGCCTTCAACAAAAGCCAGGTTTGCAATTGTGAATGCTTAGAAAAGATTCCCAATCTATATAAACTGTGCTGCCTTCAACAAAAGCCAGGTTTGCAATTGTGAATGCTTAGAAAAGATTCCCAATCTATATAAACTGTGCTGCCTTCAACAAAAGCCAGGTTTGCAATTGTGAATGCTTAGAAAAGATTCCCAATCTATATAAACTGTGCTGCCTTCAACAAAAGCCAGGTTTGCCATTGTGAATGCTTAGAAAAGACTGTCAAGGGTTAAAAGAGAATACAACAGTAAATTGAGGAAGAAGGCAAATAGCTGAGGAGGTTGGCGCATATTGTTTTGTACTTGTGGGGAAGGCGGAACTTTGTGGGGAAATTGGTGCGGAGAGCAAGCAGAGTCTAAATGATACTGACATATGTTGATAAGCTCGACTCTTGGATCTGACCATCTGCAACAGGAGGTTTTACAATGTATCACAATGGAGTGTGTGGAACCTTTGGTTTAGTGTGTGTGTGTAATGCAAGATGGAGTCACAGGCGGGAGGGTCATTAAGCTTAGTAACAGGGAGAGGAGTGTTTGCTGTGTGCGGGCGGTTCTAGGTAGCTCCGAAGTAGATTGCAGGTGGAGCTCATGTGTTTTGTTTTGAGAATTACAGCTTGCAGAAGTGAATTGGAGACGTGAACCAGAACTCGTTTACGTGGAGTTTCTCTGCTCCAATTTGAGAGACACCACACTGAAACAAAAACAATTCCGCTACAGCCACAGTTCCGAGATGCCCAATCTGTGTAATCTGCGCTTGCCTTCAACAAAAGGCAACTTTGCAAATAACAATATTTAGAAAAGATGGTGAAGGGTTAAAATGCTGTGCTTTGCAAACGAGCTCACAGACGTAAATTGAGGAAGAAAACAATTGGCAGAGGAAGTTGACGAATATTGTTTTGTACTTGTGGGAGAGCAGGTGCGGAGAGAAAGCATTTATTTATAAGTACGACTCTTGGATGTGAACCAGAACTTGTTTACTCTGAGAGTTTCCATGTTTCAGTTTGAGAGAGACCACACTGAAAAAAATATCTCCCCACAGCTAAAGTTCTAAAGAATCACAATCTATATAATCTGTGCTGCCTTCAACAAAAGCCAGCTTTTCAATTGTGAATGTTTAGAAAATATTGTCAAGGGTTAAAATTCGGTTCTTTGCAAAAGGGCGCACAGAAGTAAAATGAGGAAGAAGGTAAATAGCTGAGGGGGTTGACGCATATTGTTTTGTACTTGTGGGGAAGGCGGAACTTTGTGGGGGAACAGGTGCACAGGGAAAGCAGAGTCTAAAGGAAATTGACATATGTTTATAAGCACGACTCTTGGATCTGAGCCTCTGCAACAGGAGGTTTCACAGGGTCTGACAATGGAGTGTGTGGATCCTTTTGTTGTCCTCCTCTCCAATTCCTTATTTTTTTACCGAAGTTACTTCAGAGCGCCGTGAGGGAGAGCGGAAGAGGAGAAATGGAGAAGTCAGGCGAGGGTAGTTTCATATCTGGATTTTGGAATCTGCAGCGGCGTGTTGCTGAGGGAAGAGTAACTAAGAGTACAGCGGGTCACGAACAAGATCTATTAATGGAAAGTTCAGGAGAGAGAGTGTGAAAATCCTGAACGTCTGGAGCAACAGGTTTGCCTTTGTGAGGGAAGGCAGCGGTGACGCAATACCCGCGGAGGGAGATGGACTGTCAACGGGTCGTGTCGAGAACCTGCAGCGATACTGAACACCCGGAGGGCAGTGAGCCACTTTACCAAGTTCTGGTGGCTGAGAAGCGGATCGAGGTGAGAGGATTTGATGGGCGGTTGCGACGGTCAGAGAGTGGATATGATGTAAGAAAATGTATCAAAGAATCCTCCACTGTCATCTTCTGAATGATGAAGAGGGAGATATTTATATAAAGAGTAGAGCGTGGGGGGTGCGATGGGACCTGACCCGTGACAGAGGTGTCCAGTTAAGCGCGGCTGATTGGAAAATGGGAGTGACGTCAGAAGTGTAAGCGTGGAGATCGCGGCCGAGGTTGGGAGGTGATGGACAGAGGTAACAAGGGCTGGTACATAAGCAACCTGACAGTAAAACCAGGTAAAGCATGGGACCCCTGGAGGATGAAAAGGAGAGCAGATGCGCACTTTGAGCGAGAAGGCACTGTGGGTGTCCGTGTGTGTGTGTGTGTGTGTGTGTGTGTGTGTGTGTGTCTGTGTGTGTGTGTGTATGTCTGTGTGTGTGTGTGAGTGTCTGTGTGTGTGTGTCTGTGTGTGTGTCTGTGTGTGTGTGTGTCTGTGTGTGTGTGTGAGAGAGAGAGAGTAAGTGAGTGTGCGTGTGTGCGTGTGTGAGTGTGTGTGTGTGTGTTTGTGTGTGTGTGTGTGAGAGAGAGTAAGTGAGTGTGCGTGTGTGTGTGTGTGTGTGTGTGAGAGAGAGAGAGAGAGAGAGAGAGAGAGAGAGAGAGAGAGAGAGAGAGAGAGAGAGAGAGAGAGAGAGAGAGAGAGAAAGTGAGTGTGCGTGTGTGCGAGCGTGTGTGAGAAAGAGATGTAAGATGGACTCACAGGAGTGAGGGTAACTAAGCTTAGTAACAGGGGGAGGGAGTGTTTGGTGTGTGCAGGCGGTCCTAGGTAGCTCCGAAGTAGATTGCAGGTGGAACTCACGTGTTTTGTTTTGAGAATTACAGAAAAGAAGCAACCCTCCAGCATATGTGGTGAAATTTATTATCTTAGCGGCAACAGTGCAATGCAATGCATTATAACATAGAAAATAAATAAATGAGGATAAATAATTACAGACAGAAGATATATATATATATATAATTAAATTAAAATTAATTCAAAAAGTGAATTCACATCGCCCTCTCCAGCCTCCCCGGTTTCACCGATTTGTTATAAAACCACCATGATCCTTGTCTTCAGAGATGCTGGAGTTTCAAGCCAAAATACCCGTGTTCTCCACATTGCCGAAAAATACACCCGAATATCAGCATGAACGAAACAAATGCCGCTTAATCACTATTTCTGCAAAGTAGATTGTGTTCAGTGTATCAGCGGGAACAGTGGCTGTTGTTGCAAATTGTCCTCTTGAGGATCAGCTCTAACAAACAACAACTAACAAGCGAAAGACATGCTACCCGTTTGCAGAACCAATTTAAAGACGCGATAATGCAGAGGTGTCTCCCATTTATAGTCCAAATATAATTTCCGACATATCAGAAGGGTATTTCTGTATCAGGCAGCTTCACTCAGGATTTCAGTGACTGGGCATGACAAAAGAAGAGGCACAAGTGCACACTGTGATAACTGACGCCGGTGGCAATACAGTGACGGCCGTTCTTCCATTGGCAAAGTTGAAAGAGCAACAGCACAGAAAGCAGGCGGCACAGTGTCACCACAAGGGGGCAGTGTCGGAATGCGGAGACGAGGTCAAAATGGGAGCAATGGTCACACGGTCCCTGAGCCGCTCAAACCTTGCAGTCTGATCTCGCACCTCATCTCCTTCTGTCTCCAGGATCTTTTCAGTCTCCATAACCTCGCCCAGTCCGATTTGAAAACATTACACAGAGCTTGTCTAATGATTAAAATGCCACTGGCGATATTCGGCGACAATATCCGGCAGGGCACAAATCTACAAGATATGTCTGCAGATATGTCGAGTGAAGTGTAATGACGGCCTGCAGTAAGATATCGTCTGGAAAGAAGAGGCACAACTGCACACCGTGATAACTGACGCCGGTGGCAATACAGTGACTGCCGTTCTTCCATTGGCAAAGTTGAAAGAGCAACAGCACAGAAAGTTTTATTAAAAAATGTTGTCTCTGAACAGACTGGTATCGGGTTACAAACTCCCTCACAGCTAAGCATTCAAACATTTCCATGGGACTGTAATAAATATCACAGCACAGGCCAGACAACCTATCCCGCAACAAGTCATTTGTAACCCAGTAATCTTCACATTTCACATGCACCTTGACTCCTCTAAAAACACACACACACACACACACACACACACACACACACACACACACACACACACACACACACACACACACACACACAGACACACACACACACACACACACACACACACACACACACACACCCGGTGTTCGATCTTGCTCCCCGCCCTCTCTGTCACTCTGGGCGTTTTTGCCCCCATCCCGGATGTGGTAAATAAAGTTTCTGTAGAACTAATTGCTGCAGATTGCCGCCGGCTCCGTCCTTTGTGGTGTCACGTACCCCGGGACCGGGTTACCGAACCAGCAGAAATGGAATAATACGCTGGGGTCTGGTATTACTTTATCTAATGGTATTTATTAGTAAACTAAGTAATACAGTGCTATAAAAAGCCAAATATATATAAAACAGGTTAGAAATAATATATACAGAAGTGTGGGAAATAGGAATCAAAATCCAAGCTCTTTCAAAGTCTAGGGGCAAATGAATAGTTTGACGATGATGCAGAATTCAGTTCAGTTTAGTTTAGCTGAGGTTGAGGTAGCTGTTGTTGTAACTTTGGATTGGGAGAGAGAGACGTGGTCACCGACTGCGACCCCTCCGTACCGGGCCAGACCGTTCTTCAGTGGTGAGCCTGTCACCCAGGCGAGGGTGGACACACACACACATGCCCCCCACCGGTCTGCCTTCACACACTGTGAGCCTCTGATCGATTCCCCCGAATCGATCCTCCAGACCCCCACCTTCGCGTGGGTGCACAACGCTCTTTCAGTGTCCCGTGGCGTGTCTGCCTGAGTCCCAGCAGACTTGCTTTTATCTCCCCTGACGGGGGTACCAGCCATCCCTCAACTCCATGTCCATCACCTGGTACCCGCCTTGCTGGCTCAGCAAGAAGCTGACAAGCAGGCAAAAGTGTCCTTGAGCAAAAGTAAACAACTATCCATGGAGCCAAACTCTCTCTCACATCTGCACTGGGCAACTCCCCCCACCTTCTTCTCTCTCTCTCTCATTAGCAGCATAGTTCACAGGGGGGTCAACTCTGGACCCCTTCTCCGCCTGACTTGCTCATCACACATCACAGTGGTAACATAACTGGTTATGAAATAAAGACTGGTGTTGTGTAACAGATACTTCCCGAGCTCAATACAACGAACCCTTCATACTGAGAGAAACTGGGGAAAAGCATTTCAGGAGTGTCAGCTGTCAAACTGCTTGTTCCTGTGTTGTCAGTTTATAGATCCTGTCGGAAGCCTTGTTCTATATTTGCACCGGTCACGGCATCTGATGTCGGATGGAAACAGGGAGATCACAACTCGGCTCCTCTAACCTTCCCCCAACACTAGGATCTGCCCGAAACAATCCTGTCCCATCTCCATCAGACTGGATCCCCTGACAACTCACCACCCCGACCGTTTAAGCATTAATCCCCCCCGTCTTTAATTCCCTCCTGGTGTTCTACCCTCCACCTCCATCCGGGGCGGAGCGTTCCGGAATTGCAAACCCCCAGCTGAAGCTCTAGTCCGCTCCGGATTCAGCCTCACGATTATGTCCCATTCACACACACTGTGGACGTGGGCAACGTCTCCACATCTGCACGGGCAAACATCCCAGGCGATGCTGAATGTTTCAATGAGGGTGCAGGCAATTACGAAGTCGGGGAAGGGGATACGAGCCGGAGGGTTTTACAGAGACTGTGAGACAGGGTGGTTTTATGGGGGGTGGGGGCATAGCGATTTACAGAGACCGGGAGGTTTTCAGTGGTTGCAGGGGTGACAGAAAGAGGGAAGGGTTAGGGTATGGAGAAGGCAGCAGGCAGAAGGGAGGGGGGCGTCTGGAAGTGTGTAGGGGTAGGATGGGATTACAGACAGTGAGCGGGTGAGGGGTGTAGTGGGTCGGGAGGGAGTTCACGGAGACATGGACGGATTCTGGGGCAGTAGTAGTCGTAGAGACGTAAGTGTGTGGGGGCCACATGTTTACAGAAACCGCGAGGGGGTGAATAGACTGCGGTTTCAGAGAGGGAGTGGTGTTGAGGTTGTAATTTCAGAGACAGGGTAAGTATCCATCATTTTGTGTTGTTCCCTCATTTCTCAGTGCACTACAGCTGTGTTATTTCCATTCTGACTGACATGATTATGTTCAGCGTTTACAGTCGGGAACCACAGATTGGCATGTGCAGAAGTTACAGGTGTTGGTCTCGTTTTGTTCTAACGCAAGTGATGTAGAACGAGAGCTTGTGTTGTAAAGTTAAGCCACGGCAATTATTCAACGAGATTATAGCCGATGCAGGACAATCTTGTCGGCAAAGTGTTACAGGCTGCAATGCAAGAACACGCCAGTAGGGGGAAGTGAAGGACACTTGGCCCCTCCGCACTGTCCCATCATTCAGTATGATGAGGACTAATTAGCACGACGTCTCATCTTCTGTCACATTTTACCCTGGCCCTCAATCCCCGAACTTTCAAACATTTATCTCCTTCCTATCTTCCAATTGCTACAATCAGGGAGGAGCGACAGGGGCATGAAGACACTAGGCACGCAGTCAACATTTCAGGAACAGTTTTTGTTTTTCATTCCCCGCCATGAGATTTCTGAATGGACAATGCATCTATGAACACAGACTTACCAATGCGATTCCTCTCTGCCGGTATTCCTGGCGGTGTGTGCTTTCATGCTCTTGTATTGCCTGTCCGAGAGGAAGGGGTGGAGGAGAGAGAAGAGTGAATGTCCAATGAGGGTGGAGTCTTTGACTCTGCTGACTGGTATATCATTCACGTTATATGCGTCACATTCAACACTGCCCATCAGGAACGGTGAACTGAAGAGGCAATTTCTTTCACTCATCAATTGTATGCAACAGAATTTTATGAAAAAGCACGGTTTCTCTTGAAAAATATTTTTATTATGAATGAAGTTTATTGGAGATGCTGGAAATATAGCAGCAACAGTTCAGTGCAATTCCTAATCTAGCAGAGAGATAAAAATAATAAATAATAACAATAACAACAACAATAATAATAAACAAGAAAATCAGTTGCGTATATTGAACAGATTTTTTAAAAAGTGCAAAACAGAAATACCGTATTTTTTAAAAATGATGTATTAATCAATGATTCAATGTCCATTTAGGAATCCGATGGCAGAGGGGAAGAAGCTGTTCCTGAATCACGAATCGCTGAGTGTGTGCCTTCAGGCTTCTGAACCTCCTACCTGATAGTAACAGTGGGGAAAAGGGCATGCCCTGGGTGTTGTATGTACTTAATAATGGACGCTGCCTTTCTGAGACACCTCTCCCTAAAGATGGTCTTGGTACTTTGTAGGCCAGTACCCGAGATGGAGCTGACCAGATTTACAACCCTCTGCAGCTTATTTCGGTCCTGTGCAGTAGCAACACCACCCACCTACCCCTCCCGCCAGACCAGTCACAGAAGAGCACAGAGTGAAAATTGCAAAATAAAATGACACGGACGTTTCAGCGGCCGATTGAAGCGGAATACCGACAGAAACTTTTATTTTGATCTTTAAAGAAAGGCCGCTGTGTATCACGGTTACTTTGTTCTCATCCTGGCGAATATAATGTCCACTGTCAACCTTGATAACGGACTCGATGGTGGATCCCTGTCCGATCTGCGGATCATAGGCTCTATTGCGCCATCTAGAGTCAGCATTGGGAACTAACTGGGCATAACAAGTTAATTTCAGACTTGTAACAGATCTGTGACAACTGGACTCTGCGGCTGAACCAGATTTGATCAGCAATATTGAATGTAAACTAATGTAATGAGCTACCTGCCTACCTACAATTAAATAGCAGGTCGATCTCTGCACTGTCGCTGATGCAATGAATATTGACAGCACGTCTATAATTTCCTGTGTCAAGGCGGCACTGCTCCGGCCATCTATCCTCTTTGCCTCTCCTGCCGCTCACCCATGATACTGCCCCTTTCACCTCGGGGTGGCTCCCTCCCGGTAGCTTCTACCTATCACATCATCCTCATTGTCCCGTGTGAATCGAAGCGCATCGAACAGCAGCTCCCGTTCCTTCACTTGGTCCTTCAGGAGCTGCACCCGAAGCACATTGTGCAGATGCATTTATGCGGGATAGTGGTGGTATCTCAGTTTCCCTAAATCTCACACAAGGAGCATGACACTGACTCCGCATCTATTCTCTGCGCAGTTGCTATGGAATTTAAAAGCACAATAAATCAACTTACTTGAAACTTCATTCCTTACTTCGAGCATGCGGCTGTGTTTGTCCAAGCGTGTTCTCGCCTAAGCCTGTTTCACAAAAGCCGGACCACTCTAACAATTCACCACTGCAGCAATGGCCGTTCCAACAATGGAGAATCCTTCTACATCTGGATGGCCAATTCAGAGAAGTAACATTATTGCTGTCATAACCGCCAGGTGGCGCAACGCGTCCTCAGTTTATTAATAAGTAATATATGCATAAAATGTATAAAGTATTTCGGTAAGTAAACAAACAAATGAATGAGCGAATTAATTAACTAATGATAAAGTAAATGAACTAACAAATAAAAAAGGAATTATGAGGTCGCTTTCATGGGTCCATGGACCGTTCAGAAATCTGATTGCAGAAGATTTAGGTAAATCTATGAACGTGGGTCTTCAGGGTCATGTACCTACTTCCGGATGGTGGGAAGGACACGAGAGCATATCCCGGATGGTAGTAATGGGAGGAGAGCATATCCCGGATGGTGCTAATGAGACAAGAGCATATCCCGGATGGTACTAATGAGACAAGAGCCTGTCCCGGATGGTACTGTTGGGAAGAGAACATATTCCGGATTGTACTAATAGGAAGGGTGTATATCCCGAATGGTTGTAATGAGACAAGGGCATATACCTGACGGTGATCGCCCTTAATTATGGACCTGGTATTCCTGAGGAACCACCTTTTGAAGATTTTCTCGATTATGAAGAGACTTGCACTGTGATGAATGTGATTGTTGTACACAAGCCTCTGCAATCTGTGTCGATCCTGTGCATTGCAGCCTGCACACCAGACGGTGATGGAAACAGTCAGAATACTCTCCGCCTTGCATGTGCGAACATTTCCCAGTTTTTGGTGACATACCCATACCAAATCTCTTCAAGCTTTGTGGGCCGAAGGGCCTTTATTGTGTTGTACGCTTTCTCTGTTTCTATGTTTCCATCACCTGACGGAATACAGCCGCTGACGTGCCTTTCTTTGTGAATGTATAACTATGTGAGGCCAAGCAGAGATTCTCTCAAAAGGAGCTTAAACCTGCTCACCCTCACCACCGCCGACCCTTCAATGAGGACTGGTGTGTGATCTCCCGACTTCTCCTTCGCGGAGTTCACAGTCACATCCTTGGTCTTGCTGTCCTTGTGTGCAAGATTATTGCGGCGACAACACTCAGCCAGTTTACCTATCCCGGAGGGAAGTAGTTTCGAGGAAATTTCCACGTGATCTGGCGGAGGACGACGCCAGAGTATCGAGGGCCGAATAGCCTTCTGCTTCTCCAGCGTTTTAGGTTCGTTCATTCTCCGCCTTCTCGCTCTGCGCTCCAGTCAGCTCCGGCTTTTCAGATAACGGGATCTCGGGATCTCTCCTGGAGACCAGGAAATGAGGCTCATTCTCCGAATGTAACAGAGACAGGCGCCGCTCTCTCGGGATCGCGTGGATGACGTTCACTTTACTCTCTCCCTTTCTCTTCATGTCGGTGGGTGAGAGAAACTCTCTTTGAGATCATTATCGGATTCCACACAGCAGCAGATAGTTGTAGAACAGCACACAGGATTTGATGTAGATTTGTGCAAAGTACAGACTCTCTGATCCAATCAGCGCTGCCGCTTGTGACGTCAGAATCCAGATATCTGACCCGCAAACCAGGAAGTGCGGCTCAGTCTCCGAGTGTAACAGAGATCGGCGCTGCTCTCCCGGGATGTCGGGACTGGCCTTCGCAGCTCTCGTTCTTTGTCTCCACATAACGGCGGGTGAGGGTCACTCTCTCGAACAGTCAGCGGTCAGATAATCAACAGAACGGCGGGTGGTTAGAGGATAGAAGGGCAGGCTATCAGAGACGATCTCACTGATCTAATACTGATCGGAGCTATCTGTACTGATTGAGCGAAGTACAGTTCTCGATTCCATCCGCGTCTGTCGCTTTTCCCTCATACGATTTTCTCTTTTTCAGGTGACTCTCAGTTAACCATTATCGTTGAGCAGAACGAGATAAACGCCACCATTGGGGGAGATGCGCTCTTTTCCGTCCGGCCGTCGGGCAATGTCACCAGTGGAAGCTGGAGTTTTAATGGGGGAACAATCGCCCTGTGGATCGGTCAGACCGGGATTGTAGATAATGAGTACAGATCGCGGGCTGAGTTATTCGCCTCCAACGGGTCGCTTCTGCTGAAGTCGGTGAACGTGCTGGACAGCGGGGAATACCGTGTGACTATGGTTCCAACTAGCGGCTCCCAAACCGCAGCGACCGTCACTCTGCGTGTCACTGGTAAGTGAGACAGAGTCATGCGATCTCGGACTATAACTTTCATTTTATTCCTGTGGTGAAAGAGTACAATACAACCTTTACGGTGGCCGCAGAACCTGGACTCCAGTGAACTCTGCCAGACCTGCTCTCGGACTGTTCAGTTCTCACTGTTGTGCGTGGCTGTGTGTCGCGGTTTCTGTTTGCGGGCTGCTCGCACTTGTCCGTGCCGGATGTCAGTTCCGTCTTCAAGGCCATCAAGTAATCATTTGTGCTGTATTTTACCCTATTTTTGCAAACGGACTGTTTCTTAAGTCAGCTGGAAATGATTAATTCTAAATCATCTACCTCAAAGTTTAACGACGCTATCCTCCCCAGTGCCGCCCACATGTCTAAGACATTATAGAAACATAGAAACATAGAAAACCTACAGCACAATACAGGACCTTCGGCCCACAAGGTTGTACCGAACATGGACCTGCCTTAGAAATTGCCAGGCTTACATATAACCTCCATTTTTCTAAGCTCCACGTACCTATCGAAAAGTCTCTTTAAAGCCCCTATCGTATCCGCCTCCACCACCGTTGCCGGCAGCCCATTCCACGCGCTCACCACTCTCTGAGTAAAAAACTTACCCCTGACATTTCCTCTGTACCTACTCCCCAGCACCTTAAACCTGTGTCCTCTTGTGACAAACATTTCAGCCCTGGGAAAAAGCCTCTGACTATCCACACGATCAATGCCTCTCATCATCTTGTACAGCTCTATCAGGTCATCTCTCATGTTCCGTTGCTCCGAGGAGAAAAGGCCGAGTTCACTGAACCTGTTTTCATTAGGCATGCTCCCTAATCCAGGCAACAAAATTGTAAATCTTCTCTGCAACCTTTCTATGGCTTCCACATCCTTCCTGCAGTGAGGCGACCAGAATATTGACAGCATTCTGTATTTTTATCGCTAATCTGTGCATCTGTAGTAATTTGCTTTAAGCAGAATATATCTCCTTGGAGCCATCATTTCAGCACAGTACGTGACACGTGATACATGATCTGTGGTATTTTTACAGAAGCCGTATCCAGGCCCAACACCACATCGAGTGACACTGACTCGGTAGAACACAATGACACAGTTAGTTTGGAGTGCATGGCAAGAGGGGGACATGCTTCCTATTCGTGGTTAGTGACAAGCAGGACAGATAGCTCTGACGTTACGATAACCGTGAGCATCACATCGACTGAACGTTTACCGCCAGAATCACTGCATTAGCCCATGTGTCCAACACTGATAATATTTTAAATGGAGAAATACAACAATAAGAGACTGATGTGCAAAGGGACTTGACTGTCCTTTGTGTAGGATTGCCTAAAGGTTAACTTAGAGGTTGAGTCTGTTGTGAGGAAGGGAAATGCGATGTTAACATTCATTTCAAGAGGGCAGGAATATAAAAGTAAGCATAGAGGATTGAAAATTTATAAAGCACTGGTGAGGCCTCATTTGGAGCATTGTGAGCAGTTTTTGGCCGAGAATGAATGTACTAAAATTAGGGGGTTCACGAAAATGATTCCTTGATGTCTCTGAGCCTGTATTCTCTAGAATCCAGAAAGGTGAAGGGTGACATCATTGAAACTTTTCGAATGGTGAAAGGCCTTCCTATAGTGGGGAAGTCTAGGACCAGAGGACACAGATGGAGTGGATGTGGACAGGATGTTTTCTGTAGTGGGGGAGTCTAGGACCAGAGGACACCGATAGAGTGGATGTGGAGAGGATGTTTCCTATAGTGGGGAAGTCTAGGACCAGAGGACACAGATGGAGTGGATGTGGAGAGGAAGTTTCCTATAGTGGAAGCGTCTAGGACCAGAGGACACAGACAAAGTGGATGTGGAGAGGATGTTTCCTGTAGTGGGGGAGTCTAGGACCAGAGGACACAGATAGAGTGGATGTGGAGAGGATGTTTCCTATAGTGGGGGAGTCTAGGACCAGAGGACACAGACAGAGTGGATGTGGAGAGGGTGTTTCCTATAGTGGGGGAGTCTAGGACCAGAGGACACAGATAGAGTGGATGTGGAGAGGATGTTTCATATAGTGGGGGAGTCTAGGACCAGAGGACACAGATAGAGTGGATGTGGAGAGGATGTTTCCTATAGTGGGGGAGTCTAGGACCAGAGGACACAGATAGAGTGGATGTGGAGAGGATGTTTCCTATAGTGGGGGAGTCTAGGACCAGAGGACACAGACAGAGTGGATGTGGAGAGGATGTTTCCTATAGTGGGGGAGTCTAGGACCAGAGGACACAGATAGAGTGGATGTGGAGAGGATGTTTCCTATAGTGCGGGAGTCAAGGACCAGAGGACACAGATGGAGTGGATGTGGAGAGGATGATTCCTGTGGTGGGAGAGTCAAAGACAAGATGACACAGCTAACTATAGGGAGACTTCCTTTTAGAACGGAGCTGAAGAGTTATTTCTTCAGAAGTGATGGTGAATCTGTGGAATTGTTTGCCACAAGCATCGGTAGAGACCACGTCTTTATCTATATTTAACGCAGAATTTGACAGATTCTTGATTGGTCAGCGCATCAAGGGATACGGGGAGAAGGCAAGATGTTGAACAAATTAGGATTTTATTCTTTGGAGCGTAGAAGGGTGAGGGGGTACTTGACAGAGGTTGTTAAAATAATGAGGGGATAGATCGAGTTGACGTGGATAGGCATTTTCCATGGAGTGAAGGGGAGATTCAAACAAGGATTTGAGAGTTAGTGGGCAAAATTTTAAGGTTAACAAGAGGGAGGATTTCTTTACTCAGAGAGTGGTAGCTGTGTGGAATGAGCTTCCAGTAGAAGTGGTAGAGGCAGGTTCGGTATTGTCATTTCAAGTAAAATTGAACTGGTATATGGGCAGGAAAGTAATGGAGGGTTATGGGCTGAGTGCGGGCCAGTGGGACTAGGTGAGTGTTAGCGTCGACACGGCCTAGGAGGGCGGAGTTGGCCTGTTTCCGTGCTGTAATTGTTATATGGTTATATGGTTATTCGGGCTCAGAGGAAAATCGGATCAGTCATGATGAAATGGCGGCGCAGGCGCGATAAACAAAATGGCCGAAATCTGCCCCTATACTTTTTGATCCCATGGTCTTATAGAATCAAAATCCGTTTTAATGTCACCTGCATAGTTGGTAAAATAAGTTTTTTTTTACGGCAGCTTGCTGTGTGTTACTCAATAGTAAAACTATAAATTACACATTTAAAACATTTTCCCATCTAACCTGTGGATAACAGCTGCCATTTCATTTTTCTGTTCGCTCCTTGGAAACTGGTTCCTGAATTTCAGTGGTATGTTAATGGCTCACAGTTTTTAACAAAACGAACAACACCTCACCTTTGTTGACGTGTCATCTACTGACACATGCAAATAAAGACATTTATCAGTTTAACCAGAGGATATAGTTCAGCAACACAAAACTCTCCCGTATTAGGTGTGCTTTGTATGCAAAGGCTGTGGAGGTGTCGGATTTCTCTACGTTTCAACAGCGAAGTTGTGTTTGTGTATTCTTGATGAGCAGCTGGTGTGGTCCAGTCTCCCATCGAGTCAGGGATCGTCGCTGATTGTTAAGCTCTGTTAGGCTTGCAATGCACGGTCACAGATATTGCCCGACAGGTCGTTACCTGCTAATGGGCGTGACGAGTGTAATTGTCTCCATAGCACCAATGATGACACTGAAGTTTGTTTCCTTGCTCGGAATGAAAGAATGTAGACAAGTTCAGACCATAGCGTGTGTGTCTGGAATTCCCCTCATGGTCCCTGTGTTTATGTAATTGACCCTTGTCTCAGTGGAACTGGTCAATATTTCCTCTTTCTCTACTCCACTTTTGTGACACTCTCTTCAGTTTGTTCATGAATTGTGGGCCTTGACTGAGTCAGGGATGTTGATCACGGAAACAGATTCTGCCGCCCACCCGCTCCCTGATAAAGCCACAGCTTCTTTATTGCTTGTCCCAGTTTCGTCTATTTGGGCAATAACCCTACAAGCCCCTCCCACCCATGTCGCCTCCCAAATGCCTCTTAGCTGTTGTAATTCTTCCACTTCTTCGGCAGTTCACCCCAGAGGCATCCACCCATCGGTGCAAATAAATGGCCTCTTAGTTCTCCATGGAATAGCTTGCTTCTCTCTGGTCCCTGCAGGTTTAGACTCCGAATCCCGTCGGAAAGCATACAACTGTCTACGGTATCCCGAGATTTCATTTGTCACTCCGTATTAGCTTGCGTTCGAATGGAATAACCTCGAGAATCTCTTCTTCCCTGTCTCCAGGTTGACATGTGTCTACGCTGTTGTAACTGTACCACTTCTTCAGGCAGCTCATTCCAGAACCAGGTGTAACGAAATCCTCCATTATTTCTCCTTGCAATATCTTCCCTCTTCGTTTGTATCTGTGCCCTCTCGATTTAGAATCCAAACCCGTCCCAGAGATTACAGCTGCCTGCCATATCCCGCGCATTCATGGGTCATTCCGTATTCGCCTATATTCGAATATGATAAATACTTCGCTTGGCCAACCTTTCCCTGGAATTCATACTTTTATTCTCGGCAATATCCTGGATAATCTCTTCCTCCCTGTCTCCAGGTTGACAATGCCTTCTCAATAACATGGTAGCCACACTTGCTGACAATTCTCCAGTTGTGGTCTCAGTGAGCCATAATGTCCCGCCTCCACGAAATCCAGCGTGCTAAACTTCCTCCTCACCACCCTGCCTGAATGTGCGCCAGCTTTCAGCGAATTCTGCAAAGAATCTCCTATCCCTCCGTGCCAATGTCCAAAATACATCACCTCATGTTAGTATATGTTGATACCAATTTGTAATTCCTCGGATCGCCTCCCAGTCAGATTAAATCTCTCTGTCAATCAATCAATCAATCAAACCCGATGCACTCTAAACAAGACCACCTAATTTCGAGTCGTCACTAAACTTACTAATTGAGCCATTTGCATTCACATCCGTGTGATTCAGATAAAGAAGGAATGACAGAGATCCCATCTGATCCTGTGGCATCCCGCTGGTCTGAGGCTTCCTGTCGGAGAATACACCTCAGTCATCGCCCCCTAACACTGAGCCAATTCTGAGTCAAACCCTCTCCTTGCCATGAATCTCAGAATGACTAAACTTTCGGAACAGTCTGCCGGGCGGGAGTTTCTCAATGGCCTTATTCAACTTCACTGAGTTAACTTCATACCTCGCCTTCGTTACCAATACAAAAATAAAAATAAACTACAAAAGTTTCGAATCAGATTCACACCCACAAAAACAATCATGATAATTATTATAAATGATTATGACCTCATCCAGGTCATTAACAAAAATCAAAAAGAGCAGGATTCTCTGCTCCATTTCTTGAACAAGGGAGCAACACCCTCAACCGGTCAATCCTTCCGGAACCTCTCCTCATTGATAATGCAAAGATCGTCGCCAGAGGCCCAGCAATCTCCTCCCCGTCGCCGCCCGGAGCAGACGAGGGTGCATCCCGTCTGGTCCCGGTGACTTATCCAGCTTGATGCTTTCCAAAAGCTCCAGCACATCCTCTTCCTGAATATCTACACGCTTCATGTGTTGTGGAGTAAACGTTGCAAGTGGATAATGCTGGCGGCGCATTGCCCAGCCTTATGAGAATCTGCTTTAATATCCTCACTTAAATTGTGCAAATGAGTTGTGCATTTGTTTTAGATGTTCCGGGATATCTACACCAGTGCCGGGGTTAGGACTCAATGTATTTAAGTAAACTACTTAAGAACCTTTTAAAAGCTATTATTAATGCTTTTTGAGAGAGTGATTTAGATGCATATCATATTTTTACTGAGTTAACTATTGTATGTAATTACTTTTGCTACAACAAGTGTTTTGGACATTGGAAAAAAATGTTGAATTTCCCCATGGGGATGAATAAAGTATCTATCTATCTATCTATCTATCTATCTATCTATCTATCTATCTATCTATCTAGATCAGTGTCAAATGAGATTTCATTTTTCTGTTTGCGCCTTGGAATCCGGTTCCTGAATTTCAGTGGTATGTTAATGGCTCACAGTTTTTAACAAAACGAACAACGCCTCACCCTTGTCGACGTGTCATCTACTGACACATGCAAATAAAGACATTTATCAGTATAACCAGAGGATCGAGTTCAGCCACACAAAACTCTCTCGTATTAGGTGTGCTTTGCATAAAAAGGCTGTGGAGGTGTCGGATTTCTCTGCGTTTCAACAGCGAAGTTGTGTTTGTGTATTCTTTATGAGCAGCTGGTGTGGTCCAGTCTCCCATCGAGTAAGGGCTGATTATTAAACTCTGTTAGTTAGGCTTGCAATGCACGATCACAGATATTGCCCGACAGGTCGTTACCTGCCGATGCGCGTGACGAATTTAATTGGCTCAGTGACAACACTGCGAACGCTGAACTTTGTGTCCTTGCTGGGAATGAAAGAATGTAACCGAGTTCAGACCATAGCGGGTGTGTCTGGAATTCCCCTCATGCTCCCTGTGTTTATGTAATTGACCCTTGGCTCAGCGGAACTGGTCAATATTTCCTCTTTCTCTACTCCACTTTTGTGACACTCTCTTCAGGTTGTTCATGAATTGTGGGCCTTGACTGAGTCAGGGATGTTGATCACGGAAACAGATTCTGCCGCCCACCTGCTCCCTGATAACGCCACAGCTTCTTTATTGCTTGTCCCAGTTTCGTCTATTTGGGCAATAACCCTACAAGCCCCTCCCACCCGTGACGCCTCCCCAATGCCTCTTAGCTATTGTAATTCTCCCACTTCTTCGGCAGTTCATCCCAGAGCCATCGGTGCAAATGAATTGCCTCTTAGCTCTCCTTAGAATATCTTCCATCCTTCCTTGTATCGGTTTCCTGTAGGATTAGACTCCCAATGCCGTCGGAATCATTGCAACTGTCTACTGTACCTCAAGCGTTCATCTGTCACCCCGTATCAGCTTACGCTCGAATGGAATATCCTAGAGAATCTGCTCTGCTCTGTCTCCATGTTGACAATGCCCTCACTATCACCCGGTAGCCAAACGTGCAGACGATTCTCCAGTTGTGGTCTCACCATTGGCTTATATAACGGAACAGTCATGTCCCGCCTCCTGAACACCGATCCCTGACTGATGAAATCCAGCGTGCTGAACGACTTTTTCACCACTCTGTCTACGTGTGCGACTGCTTTCAACAAACTCCGTAACGAATCGCTCATCCCCCCCGTTCCACAGCGCTGATCGGTAGCCTGTCATTCACTGTATTGATTAAACCATGGCGTGAAAGTCCAAAATACATCAACTCAAATTAAAATAGATTGATATCAATTTGTAATTTCACGGAACGTCTCCCTGTCAGATCAACTCTCTCTGTCATTCAATGTAACCTGATTCGCCCGAAACAAGACCCCCTAAATTCGTGTCGTCATCCAGTTTACTGACTGGGTCATTTACATTGACATCCATGTGATCTAGATAAAGAAGGTATTACTGAGATTCCAATGGATCCCGGGGTATCCCTCTCAACACCGGCTTCCTGTCGGAGTATCCACCTCAGTCATCACTCCCTATCACTGAGCCAATTCTGAGTCCAGCCCTCTCCAAGCCATGGATCTCAGAATAGCTAAACTTTCGGAATTGTCTGCCGTGCGGGACGCTGTTAATGGCCTTATTGAATTCCACTGATCAAACATCGTAAATCTCCTTCGTTACCGATGTCAATAATAAACAGAAAAAAACTCCAAATGATTTAAATTAATTTACCACCCACCCACGCAATCCTGGTAATTACTGCTGAACAGGCCTCCACTATCCGAGCGATGGTAGCTCCAGCCCCTCAGGAATCTCAATCGCAATATCGCTGCAACTGAAATCATGCACACAGTCCTGTCCTTCCCGTGTGACCTGTGGAAGAATTTATGCTTCCTCCTGTCTCATAGAACTTCACAATCGTGGGGGAAAAAAAAAACATCTGCGATTGCTTCCCTGGCGTCCATTACCGCGGCATGAAACAGGGACCAGCAGGTTCCGGGACAGCTTCTTCCACCAGGACATCAGACTGGTTAATTCATGCTGATACGGTAAAAGATATTTGTGGAACAGCTGACGAGAATCGATCAGTAATTTGAGGAAAATATCGATTCTGTGATTGAGGCCATATCCAATCAACTCTGACGTTTGATCAAAGCAGATGAGGTTAGAGTGAGGATCAATAAAAACATAGAAACTCTGAAACATAGAAAACCTACAGCACAATACAGGCCATTCGGCCCACAAAGTTGTTCCGAACTTGTCCCTACCTTAGAAATTACTAAGCTTGCATATAGCCCTCTATTTTTCTAAGTTCGGTGTACCTATCGAAAAGTTTCTTAGAAGACCCTATCGTATCCGCCTCCACCACCGTTGCCGGCAGCCCATTGCACGTACTCACCACTCTCTGTGTAAAATACCTACCCCTGACATCTCCTCTGTACCTACTCCCCAGCACCTTAAACTATGTCCTCTTGCAGCAACCATTTCATCCCTGGGAAAAAGCCTCTGACTATCCACACGATCAATGCCGCTCATCGTCTTATACACCTCTATCAGGTCACCTCTCATCCCCCTTCGCTCCAAGGAGAAAATGCCGAGTTCACTCGGACTATTCTCATAAGGATACAGGATGCATCCATCACAGGATAATGGTAGATATAATTATCTGGATAGACAGGGTCCGATTAGGAATAGTCAACATGGATGTGTGCGTAGAAGGTCATGTTTGACAAATCTTATTGAATTTTTTGAAGAGGTTACTAGGGATGTTGACGAGGGTAAAGCAGTGGATGTTGTCTATATGGGCTTCACTAAGGCCCTTGACAAGGTTCCGCACGGAAGGTTAGTTAGGAAGGTTCAATCGTTAGGTATTAATATTGAAGAAGAAAAATGGATGCAACAGTGGCTGGCTGGGAGAAGCCAGAGAGTAGTGGTGGATAACTGTTTGTCAGGTTGGAGGCCGGTGACTAGTGGTGTGCTTCAGGGATCTGTACTGGGTCCAATGTTGTTTGTCATTTACATTAATGATCTGGATGATGTGGTGGTAAATTGGATTAGTAAGTATGCTGATGATACTAACGTAGGTGGCGTTGTGGATAATGAAGTAGGTTTTCAAAGCTTGCAGAGAGATTTAGGCCAGTTAGAAGAATGGGCTGAACGATGGCAGATGGAGTTTAATGCTGATAAGTGTGAGGTGCTGCATTTTGGTAGGAATTATCCAAATAGGACATACGTGCTAATTGGTAGGGTATTGAAGAATGCAGTACAACAGTGTGATCTAGGAATAATGGTGCATAGTTGCCTGAAGGTGGAATCTCATGTGGATAGATTGGTGAAGAAAGCTTTTGGTATGCTGGCCTTTATAAATCAGAGCATTGAGTATAGGAGTTGGGATGTAATGTTAAAATTGTACAAGGCATTGGTAAGGCCGAAATTGGAGTATGTGTACAGTTCTGGTCACCGAATTATAGGAAAGATATCAACAAAATAGAGAGAGTACAGAGAAGATTTACTAGAATGTTACCTGGGTTTCAGCACCTAAGTTACAGGGAAAGGTTGAACAAGTTAGGTCTTTATTCTTTGGAGCGTAGAAGGTTGAGGGGGGACGATAGAGGTATTTAAAATAATGAGGGGGATAGATAGAGTTGATGTGGATAGGCTTTTTCCATTGAGAGTAGGGGAGATTCAAACAAGAGGACATGAGTTGAGAGTTAGGGGGCAAAAGTTTAAGGTTAACAGGAGGGTGGATTTCTTTACTCAGAGAGTGGTAGCTGTGTGGAACGAGCTTCCAGTAGAAGTGGTAGAGGCAGGTTCGGTATTGTCATTTACAGTAAAATTGGATAGGTATATGGACAGGAAAGGAATGGAGGGTTATGGGCTGATTGCGGGCCGGTGGGACTAGGTGAGAGTAAGCGTTCGGCACGGATTAGAAGGGTCGAGACGGTCTGTTTCCGTGCTGTAATTGTTATATGGTTATATGAAAAGATTACTTTGTTGGAGTTTTAACTTCCATGATATCTTTCGCCTCGTTGCAGTTATTCACTCATTAAAATGTATAACGGGGCAGCAATCTACCATTCGGCACTTCCAGCTAGTTCGAACTTTAGTAAGATGTTTTCTGATTTGTTAGCGGCATCTGCTCTGAGTTCCGGGCTGTTGTTTGTGACAAGAGCAACACTCCTTCTCCACCTCAGTCCAAAACTCCATCTGATACAGACGTTTGCACATTCAATGCCTCACTCTTTATAGATATCTGAATGAGCTGCAGAGTCTCTGGGCCTCCTCGGAAGAAATTCAAGCACATTCTGCATCTCCTGTCTCAGTACGTACAATGTGTTCCTCCCTCGATTGTTGGGGATAGACAGATGATTAGCTTGGAAGCCTCTTTCTTTCTCCTCTCTATAAATATTCTTTGTCATTCGTTTACTACGATTCGACGTTTCATATGTTATCCTCCCATTCTTCAATATCCTACGATGACATCGATACTAGTTCTAGTTCCATCTACACTCGATCTTTAGGATACACCTGCCCTTACACTTCCTCCCTCACCACTATTCCAGGTCAGGTGACACTTCACCTGTGAGTCGGCTGGTGTGGTATACTGCGTCCGGTGCTCCCGGTGTGGCCTTTTATATATTGGTGAGACCCGATGCAGACTGGGAGACCCTTTCGCTGAACACCTACACTCTGTCTGCCAGAGAAAACAGGATCTCCCAGTGGCCACACATTTCAATTCCACATCCCATTCCCGTTTTGAAATTCGATTATACCCTCTGAGTCTCAGTGATAACTCAAACTAATATTTAGCTCTAAACAGAGGTCAGACTTCAATGACAGCAGATCGAAAAAAGAGACTCAAGAAGTAAAATAAAATTCTGTTAGATCACAAACAGGAAAAACTCTGCAGATGCCATGCGAATACAAGTACTTAAGCAGCCCTCATGTGTGGCACCTTATCAAATGCCTTCCAACAATCCAGGTAACTGAGATCCAGGTGCCTCTCCTTTGCCCACCCTGCCTGTATCTTCTGCGAGGAATTCTGACAGATTTGTCAGACAAGATTACCATTTACAGAAACCATGCTGACTTTGACTTATTTTATCCATATTCTCCAAGTACCCCGAAAACTTCCTCCTTGATAGTAGAATCCAGCACTCCCAACGACTGAGGTTAAGCTAACTGGCCTGAAATTTCCTTTCTTATATTTATTATTGAGGAGACGGCCGCAGGCGAGTTCCGCTCTGACTGCCTCTCCTGACATTCACCCATGGACTTTCCTCCTTCAACCTTAGAGTGACTACCTCACTGTACCTCCTATATAACCATATACCCAACTAACAATTACAGCAAGGAAACATGCCATCTCGGCCCTTCTAGACCGTGCCGAACGCTTAGTCTCACCTAGTCCCACTGACCTGCACTCAGCACAACCCTCCATTCCTTTCCTGTCCATATACCTATCCAATTTTACTTTAAATGACAATATCGAACTTGTTCCACATAGCTACCACTCTCTGAGTAAAGAAGTGAACCTCGCTAAACTTTGCCCCCAACTCTCAACTCATGTCCTCTTGATTGAATCTCCCCTACTCTCAATGGAAAACGTCTATCCACGTCAATCACCCACATAATTTTAAATACCTCTATTAAGTCCACCCCCAACCCTCTACGCTGCAGAAAATAAAGACCTAACTTGTTCAACCTTTCTCTGTGACCTAGGTGCTGAAACCCAGGTAACATTCTAGTAAATCTTCTCTGTACTCTTATTTTGTTGACACCTTTCCAAAACTTCGGTGACCAGAATTGTACACAATACTCTAAATTTGGCCTTAACATTGCATTGCATAATTTTAACATTACATCCCATCTTCTATACTCAGTGCTCTGATTTATAAAGGCCAGCATACCAAAGGCTTTCTTCGCCACCCTATCCACATGACATTCCACCTTCAGGCAACTATGCACCATTATTCCTAGATCACTCTGTTCTACTGCATTCTTCAATGCCCTACAATTTACACTGTATGTCCTATTTTGATTAGTCCTACGAAAATGTAGCATCTCACAATTATGAGCATTAAATTCCATCTGCCATCTTTCAGCCCACTCTTCTAACTGACCTAAATCTCTCAGCAAGCTTTGAAAACCAATTTCATTATCCACAACGCCACCTATCTTAGTATAATCTGCATAATTACGAGTCCAATTTACCACACCATCATCAACATAGAAACATAGAGACAGAAAATAGGTGCAGGAGTAGGCCATTCGGCTCGTCGAGCCTGCACCGCCATTCAGTATGATCATGGCTGATCATCCAACTCAGAACCCTGTACCTGCTTTCTCTCCATACCCCTTGATCCCTTTAGCCACAAGGGCCATATCTAACTTCCTCTTAAATATAGCCAATGAACCGGCTTCAACTGTTTCATGTGGCAGAAAATTCCACAGTTTCACCACTCTCTGTGTGAAGACATTTTTCCTCATCTCGGTCCTAAAAGGCTTCCCCTTTATCCTTAAACCGTGACCCCTCGTTCTGGACTTCCCCAACATCGGAAACAATATTCCTACATCTAGCCTGTCCAATCTCTTTAGAATTTTATACGTTTCTATAAGATCCCCCCTCAATCTTCTAAATTCCAGTGAGTATAAGCATAGTCGAACCAGTCTTTCTTCATATGAAAGTCCTGCCATCCCAGGAATCAATCTGCTGAACCTTCTCTGTACTCCCTCAATGGCAAGAATGTCTTTGCTCAGATTAGGGGACCAAAATCGCGGGCAGAGTTATTTCCACAAAACGGGTCGCTTCTGCTGAAGTCGGTCAACATGTTGGACAGCGGGAAATACGGTGTGAATATAGTTCCAACTCGTGGCTTCCAAACCTTAGCGACCGTCACTCTGTGTGTCATTGGTAAGTGAGACAGGGTCATGCGATTTCGGACTATAACTTTCAGTTTATTCCTGTGGTGATAGAATGCAAATTAATCTTTAATATTCGTTGTTGGGTAACGTATTGTTTCTGAATGAAAAACTATACCGAGTGAACAACACAGCTCCGCATGAGATTCTGTTTGGTGTTTCCCTTGGACAGGCATCGGCGATGATCGGTTACTCTGGATATAGCACCTGGCCTCTAGTTAACCTACCAGTGCCGCTTTCCGGACTGTTCAACTCTCACTCGTCTCAGTAGAGCTGTAGATTAGTAACTGAAACAAGATCCATGAAAAATCCATGAAAGTGGACAAGACAACACACTCTGCAAATTCAAATATAAAATAAATGATAATAAATAATGAGACCACGAAATGACTAGATGGAGTGTCCTTCAAGTGAGATAATTGATTGTGGGAACATATCACTGGATGGCCAAGTGAGTGTAGTTATTCGCTTTTGTCAAGAGCCTGATCGCTGAAGGTTAGTAACTGTTTTGAACCTGGTGGTGCGAGTCCTGACGTTCTTCTACCTTCTTCCCGATGCCAGTATCGTGAAAGAGGATATCCTGTGTGGTGAGGATATTTGATGATGGATCCTGTTTCTCTACGACGGCGCTTCATGTAGATGCTCTCAATGGTGGGAGGGCTTTAGCGTGATGAACTGGGCTGTATCCATTAGTTTTTGCAGGATTTCCCATTCCAAGGCATTGGTTTTCCTCATACCAGGCCGTGAGGCAGAAGGTCGATACACTCGCCATTACACATCTATCGAACTTTGTCGCAGCTTTAGACGTCATGACCAATCTCCGCAGTCTCCTAAGGAAGCAGGGGCGCTGTCATGCAATCGTCGCTATTGCACTTATTCTGGTCCAAGACCAGAATGTCCTGCAAACAGTTAGAATGCTCC